>NW_024395824.1:3488295-3556223 GCF_016617805.1 Bactrocera tryoni
AAAACAGCGTTCAATTATGATACTACATTGGAATATAGTTTGCAGTTTATATTGGATTAATGTCTGCAGTTTGTGGACATTGCAAAGCATTCAAATTCAAAAAGAAACGCTGGGATTATGTTGTACTAATGGAAAAATAAAATTACCGGCTTTGAACCCACTTCCCGAAACTTTGAGCTCTTTGGTTTTGGGAGTTACACCAGAGTCGAAGCATTTTTTGGCGAATATACAAAAGTACAAGTCATGTTTCCAAATGACTTCGTTGTTTGGTGCGACCAATATCAACTTTTAAAGTAATTTCGACGCATGATATAACTGACACCCGTTCTGATGAGAGTGAATTTTACGATCTATGCAAAAATTATGTCCTCTGTTTTTAAAAATCTAGACAACAGATTCAAGGTCAGATTTACCATAGAGTAGACTCACTTTTCGATGATGCAAACTATCAATTTTTTACAAATTTATTTTGTTGCCAATTCCAATATTGAAGTTGAACGTGGTTGCTCCATCGCTTCAAGTGCGAGAAGAGAAATTTTTTAACGCCTACAAAATTTTTTCCAATGAAAATGAATTGGTTCGATTTTTTCAAACAGTCCTTGATCGTATGCCGTCGGATGATTATAAAATTGTCATTCGAGCTGATAAAATTCCTGCTGGGGAGCACGAAACGAGATTTAGTGCTCCTACGACTGATGAAGTTGCAATTGTAATTGTCGGAGATGAATTTCATTCGCGTGACATTGTGTTGCATCGTAGGTATTCGAATTTACAGTGTGTTTCTGAAACGCATCGTTACTATGATGCTTTACAATATCTGATCTTATTTTGCAAGGAGAGGATCGGTTTTATTGTCGAAATGATAAAGCCATCGAATGGGGAGTGAAAACAACAACAAATCTTTCAATAAATATTTTATTATGTTATGTGGTTTGAATGTTTCTTTGTAGGACCTGAAACAAATAAAACGGATAGCGCAATGAATTATGATTCACATCGTTGCCATTAACAACGATGGAAATGTGAACGATCTTGGAAGAATGATTATTTTGCTATCTTCATACACTGTCCACGTAATATACACGATTATGCACGGGACGCAATGACTTACGTACGACATTATGGCCGACATGATTTGTTTATTACGTTTACGTGCTATCAACAAGAAGAGAAATTGAAGATCTTTTATTTAATGGGCAATCGCCAACAGGTCGTCACGACCTAACAGTAAGTATGTATATTCAAACAAAAGTTGAAAGCACATATGGAGTTCGTCATAAAAACTTATGTTTTTGATGAGGTACGTTGTTGGATGTACTCTGTGGATTGGCAGAAACGCGGTTTGCCTCATGCTCATATTTCGATTTGGTGAATAAAATAACACCGGATGAAGTTGATGATGTTATTTCGGAAGAAATTCCCGATGCAACTACAAATCCTGAATTGTTTGATGTCGTTGTCAAAACATGATCCATGGCCCGTGTGGAGAGTTGAATGTTCATTCGCCATGCATGGTTGATGGGAAGTGTACGAAACGATATCCAAGAGCTTTGGTTTTGGCCACTTTTAATGGGAATAACGGTTATCTATTATAACGTCTCCGATCAACTGAAGACAATGGTAGATCAACAGTGATTAAAGTAGTGAATTAGAATATCGCAGTAGACAATCATTGGGTCGTGCCATATTCTCCGTTGTTGTCGAAAGTGTTTAAAGCCCACACAAATTTTTAGTATTGCATTTCGGTGAAATCTATCAAGTATATTTGTAAATATGTCAACAAAAGTAGGGATATGGTCGTTAGGGTGTCCCTTATTTTTCAAAGTCTTAAATGTTTATCGCATAGGTCTTAATATTGTTCATTTGCCTCTAAAACATTCGGAAATAAATTTTTACTCTATTTGGAGTACGATAACCCGTGCCGACTTGCATCGAATCATGTTCATACATGTTGCGCGGCAATAGTGGTGCGTATTAACGGCATTTGTCATTTGTTCTCAATTATTCTCGCGCTTAACACGTATTGTTATAAATATGTATGAAAGATGGCAGTGGAATTAATAAGCAATAGAAAATGTGTTTTCTTAGTTAGGGACACAAAATATCAATTAATAGGCGCAAAGTTACCGTCAACTTTTCAAGTTCTTGCAGTACTTTTCTTAATATTCGCGAACTTAAATTGACTGTTAGTGAAAGCGCTAATCTTGCCATTCGAGAGTGCATTATATTTTGGGAAAAAGCTAGAATTCCTACCAGAGCTATACGTAAATGTGTAAAAAACTTGTGGATCTTCACTATGCTTGGAGGGAGTTGAAAAAAAATCTAAAAAATACACGCGCCGTGAGAAGAATTTTAAGAACAATTTAGAAATTTTATTTGAGAATAGGATGAGTAGACAAAAAGTTAGCTGAAAAAGAAGAAAGGGCTAGACAAAGGAAATTAAATGAAGAGAAAAAAAAATGATATGAGCAAATGAGTTTCGGAGGTTTATCGTCATCTATTACTGCGCAAGTTTCTATTCAAATGCAAGGGCATATCGATCAACTTAGCAGCTCTAATGAAAACCTTGAGGAACCCTTGGCATCCACCTCTCAAATGGTCAGCTCTGAATTTATTACAAAAAGAGGAAGGAAATCTTTTTCTCGTCTAAGTTAGTTGCAGCTTTAGAAAGATATCAATTAAGCATAAGGGATTCTGTCCATATACTTCAGGCTGTGGTAGAAGCTGTGATGATTTTGCGATAAACAAATCGTCTTTTCAACGTATTCGCCAACAGAGTCGACAAGATAGAGCGGAATCTATAAAATAAGATTTTAAGAATATGAAATAGTGACCGTTCACTGGGATGAGAAATTATTGCCTGGACTTGACGTGAGAAGTTTTAAAGAAGAATGCCTACCAATTCTATTTTCATTTGGAGAAAAGGAACAACTTCTGGCTGTACCCAAATTGGAGTGCTCTTCCGGTCAGGATGAAGATAAAGTTGTGTTGAACGCACTTTATGACTGGAACCTTGATGACAAAGTACAAATAATGTGCCATAACACAACTGCGTCTAATACCTAGCGATAAAAAGGAGCCTATGTACTTTTAAAACAAAGACTAGACAGGGAATTACTACTCTTTGCTTTCCGCCATCACATTTATGAACTCGCTTTAAAATACTTCTTTGAAACAAAAAGTCACCAAGTTACAAGTAACCCTGATATCCCTCTGTTCAAAAAGTTTAGAGACAACTGGAAAACCATTAATCCTGCTGCTATGGAAACAAATACAGATATCGTCACACGTCATTTTTGTAATACAACAATAGAAAATTTGTTGAAATTTTATAATCAAAAAATGCAAAAACCCTTTAGACGTGATGATTTTAGGGAACTGATTGAACTTTCTATTATTTCCTTAGTGGCAATGATGAGCGAGCACTTCAAGACGTATATCTTTTCATTACGGTTTTATATGTAAAACCATGGCTTGGATGTAGTCTGGCGGTGAAAGCACCCACTCAAGATTTGTGCTTTTTAAAGAAGCTTAAGGAATATTAAATGTTGACAAATTGATCTCCAAAGCAGCCTTGAGCAAGTTTAGGCAACATCTTTAATACTTGTCAGAAGAAATTGCCGTTTTGTCACTCTTTGATCATGAAGTTAATGAACAAATGAAAACGAACATTATAGTGAATTTCCAAAGAGAGAGTTTGTATGATTCTGGGAAGAGAAAAATCCCTCTAAAGAAGATACGTCTGATTATTAGTATGGTAAG
The DNA here is from genome assembly GCF_016617805.1 of Bactrocera tryoni. Taxonomy (NCBI): domain Eukaryota; kingdom Metazoa; phylum Arthropoda; class Insecta; order Diptera; family Tephritidae; genus Bactrocera; species Bactrocera tryoni. Next base: position 3,492,058 of record NW_024395824.1, read on the forward strand.
TAGGAATACAATAAATATTATTTATAAGTATTATTATTATTTATAAATTGTTTTTATATTCTTGTACATTAATTAAATAATACTATCTTTTACACTGTTTTGAACAAATTGTTAATAATACCGTCAAGAGCACAAATTCATTTTCTCGATTGAAAACTGATCAAAATTTCCTCCCGTTTCTACATGGGATGCAGATATTGCCTATTCCAGTGTTTCCCAAAGTGGGCGATAACGCCCCCTTGTGGGCGCTGCAGGTGTCAAGGGGGGCGGTAAGAGACCCAGAAAGAAAATGGGGCGTTGTGTAGAGACCTGGGGTGTTATTTGTAATTCTATTTAGCTAGGAGGCCTCTTACACGACGACTACATGAGCTCTCTACTCTCAACAACAACTTGTGAACATCAACTAATATGAATTAAAAGATTGCTCAAACTAGGTTCTATATTTCTCTCCGCGTAGTTCATGTATGTATCTGTCCTATTTTATTGACTATAGAAAAAATGAAAATCATGTCAATCGGTCGCTCCGTTTCATAACGGGCAGGATAGAATTTATAGAATACTAACTGTCAAACGTATTGCTATTGCCATTGCCAAATCTGTATGTGGGCATTTGCTATCATAATATAATCATTTGCGCAAAGATGTAGGGTAGGTAGGTTCGAGCTGATGTAGGGAATGCTTTGAGCTTTTGAATAATTTATTTTATCACTTGCGAAATGACGTCGGGTAGGTAGCTGATGTAACGCACGTTTTGAGCTTTTGAACTCCTTAAATCTTTTAAATCTTCTGTGCAAAGACGAATTGATGAAATGGCTGAAAACATTGAAGAATCATTGTGCGATCACCTGAGGTCAAGTCAATTTTCAATTCAGCTGGATGAGTCCACTTTACCAACTAATGAAGCATTGTTGTTGTCTTACGTGAGTTTTCTTAAAGATGAGAAAATATGTGAAGAACTATTATTTGATAGAAATTTAGAGACCGATACAAAAGGCGAAACCATATTCAATATATTGGAAAAGTTTTGCAATGAGAAAGAAATTCCTTTGAAAAATATTATTTCAGTTGCTACGGATGGCGCTCCGGCTATAACAGGGTGCCATAAAGGCTTCATAGCGTACTTCAAAAATAAAATTCCAGATGTCCTTGGTGTACATTGCGTTATTCATAGACACCATTTAGTTGCTAGAAACTTAAGTGAAAAACTATTTCAATCACTGCAATATGTCATCAAAGCAGTCAATAATATCCGCAACAGCTCTTTGAATGGTAGATTATTTCATCAGCTTTGTGTTACTAATGACGAGGATTTCAATCGTTTGTTGTTTCATTCTGAAGTTCGTTGGCTATCAAGAGGCAATTGTTTGACTCGATTCTACAACCTGTTTGACTCTGTTATTGAGTTCTTGGAAACTAAAGATACAGAATTTCAAGACAAGCTCATAACATCAAAGATTGATATAGCTTACATGGCAGACCTGTATAAATTGTTCAACGACATGAATCTCCAACTGCAAGGCGATAAACTAAATTTAATTAAAACAAAAAACGTCGTTGCTGCTTTCGCAGCCAAACTGCTTCTACAAAAAAAGAATCTGGGCAGACGTGAGTTTCACAATTTTCCGAATTTATCAGTATCATGCAGTAACGACGAATTGTTTGCCAACTGCCAACATTTGGAAAACCTCCACATTGACTTTACCGAACGATACCAGGACAATTTGAACTTAGAAATACCAGACTGGGTGTTGGATCCGTTTTCAAATGTCAACACAGCAACGTCACCTTAGCTGGAAGAAGGAATTATAGAATTGACAACAAACGAGGAAATAAAAATCAAGTTAAAAAATGGTTACCAAGAAGTTTGGCTACAAACACGGATCTCGCAATTGTACCCTGGATTGTGGTCAATCGTTCAACGATTCTTGATAGCATTCCCATCGTCATATTTGTGTGAACGTGGATTTAGTGCTGTGACAACACTGTTTACTAAAAATAGAAATCGTTTGCTTCTTACCGAACGTGGCGACTTGCGACTGTTCTTGAATAAATTGGAACCTGATATTAACAAACTTATTAAACAGCATCAGATTCATCCTTCACATTAGTTTTATTTTTAATAAAAGATTCTCTGTTTTAATACTATAAAGTTGTGTTTCAATAATCATTCTTATTGGCAGGTGGAGCCCGTAAGAATTAACTTGAGACCTAAGCGCCGTATGTTACCTACTGCGCTTAGGTTTCAAGTTGCTGGTTGTAGCAAAAGTTTCGTTTAGAATTCTCCGTTAGTATACATATGTAGGACAAAATAATTAATTTGAAGTTATAGTGGCTTTTAAATAGGTGAAAAAATGGGGGCGCTAAAAAAATATTTATTCTCAAAGTGCGCGGTAGACAAAATAAGTTTGGGAACTACTGCCCTATTCAAATGCAAAAAGGAAGCTGCTTTCTTTCACGGCAGTTAATGATACAGCTGAAAGAGCAGTAAAACTTATGCAAGATTTTCATGGTTTGATGACTGCAAAAGAAGTGCTAGGCTGTGATCAGGAGCATAGAAATCTGTATCCAGACTGTAAAAAAAGGACCCTCAGAAGAAAATATCCTGATTGATCCGTAATTTTATATTCTTTTAATAAATATTTTATAAACAATAAATAACAATTTAATATTTTAATCGATTTAGCTATATAACGTAAAAGGTTAAAAACAGCAATTTTCAAGATTTATAAAGCTCTGTGGGCACGGGTTAACGTTGACGTAGGAAGATGAGATTTTGTATTTAATAAAGTCTGGGTAGATTAAAAGATATAGGGGGTATGCGTTTCGATATCTAAAAAATTGTTCTTCTCTCATATAAAGGACACCCTAATGGTCGTATTTGGAATTTCAGATCCAAATAGAATGAATCTAAGCAATATCAAATGGAACGATAAGTCAGCAGTAATATAGCTATTTGGCGCATATTTTCGTTTCAAATACACGAAAAGCATCGAAGTGTTTTTCACTTGGCTGTTCATTTCGAGAATGGTCAACGAGTGTATTTTACGGAAGGAAATGCAGCGCAATGAGCGGCGTCACCACCTCATACTATTTTGACTGTTTTCTTCAAATTGTGCACAAGTACCAGCATATTTTACATAGAATATAGCAGAGAAAGAATTTCAACGACGTACATTAGCAAGGAAACCGAGCCGAGGGTTTCACAAATTTGTATTCTAGTCTGGTGAGCGGGGCTGGTGGTATGTCTTCATCATGGGCCAAGTAGGCCGAGACAGAGAAGAAGGGCTTTTCTTTCTGTTCCACCTTTACCGCTATGATATCTGCTCTGCTGTAATTAGGACAAAGAAATGCATTTATACTTTTATTGATAAGAATGCATGCCCTAGGTTTACCTTTGTTCCGTGTGTAAAAAAGGTTATAGTTGCTGCTGTTTAGCCCTTTAATGGTATCTTCTCTGACCCAGGGCTCCTGTACTAGGCTGATGTCGATGCCCCCCTCGTTCATGAGGCTTGTCAGATTCGCTGTAGCACTCTTTGAGTGCTGTAGGTTTATCTGTACGTATCTTAAGTTATTGGGCATCCCGGGTTTATTCGATGCCCACATTCCTTAGCAACTGGCTGGCGTCGTCGACCTCTTCCGTGTCGTCTTCGTCAGCCGCTGTGTCGCCTTGGAAGATTTTTAACCTGGCCTTGCGAATTCCGAAGCTGATTTTGTTATCAGTCTTCTTGAGAGCCTCAATGGGCTCATCGCAAATGGCCACCAGTATTGGTCTGCTTGCTTTATTTGGTTTTTCCTCATTGATCAGCTGCCTTTCATCTATACCACGTATAGATGTGTTCTGCAGCTTAATACACCTCAGGTGTTTTTCGACTGGCTCCTCTAGTGGGGGTAGCCAAATGCGAGCACGAGGTCTCTTCGGAATGTCCCTGGCGGGTATAAGCCTCATTTGGAGGCCTACAAAGGCGTTGCTGATTTTCGCAACACTACCAGTCAGGAAATCTAGCAAGGCCTGGTCCGCGCAATTGACAACCCTGTAGCCCCTGAGGGTCTCAGAGGGGTCAAACTCCGAGTGAGGACCCCCGGATTGTCGAGTACATAGCTTAGCACCATACTCGACAATCTGATGTCGATCTCCACCCATCTTTCCCGTATCGTGCTCGGAGAGGAGGAATTACATCTATGATAGCCATTTGCAGGCTATCTCTGACTACATCGCAGAAATGCCTTTCCGCTGTTGCGCTACTGTGTTCGCCTTCACTCCGCCTCGGTTTTTTATGCAGAGTTTCTGGTCTTTCTGTAGTAGAGCGATTCTTTTTTTGTGAAGTGCTCTCCTGTTTGTTCTCTTCTAGAGGTTCTGATTGCTTCCTATTCAGGTAGCTTTCATATTCCTCCACTATTGATTTGAGGCGCTTTGTTTCTGCCTCATCAACTGGGCTAGCGGCTGCCTGGTCTTTGGCTATCTTCCCTAATATGAAGACTGCCCTATTGTACCGGTTTTTCCTCAGCTGAGTCTGGGATTTCTTAGGTTTCTTATTGATTTCTTCTTTAGCCGCCAGTGCACTCTTTTTGGTGCTCATGGCAGCTTTGGAGGTGGACACTTCCTCCCTTAAATCTGCTGTTTTCACTTCTGTATCTACCGGTGAAACTTTGGTTAGTATGTCTGGCAGTACTGTTACTCGTCTCCTGGCTGGAGGCGAATAGTTCGTCTTCTTCAGATTCCGTAATGGGAATCCTGAAGTTCATGTCCTTAGTCGTCGTTGTTGTCGTCAATTAGGTTGTTGTTGTAGTTGTTGTTGTTGTTATGTTGTTTCCGTTCATTTTTGGACCCACAAGTTAGCCGCAAAGAGTTGGTCACTCGTCCGCAGAGCCGGTATGTGGAGAGAAGGCTTTATACCTCCGACCTTGCCTGGTCATCAGAGGGGACCGTTCGCAATCAGCTATTTATTTCCCCCCTCTGACCATTCAGCCCACGGCACGGATACCTCGACACCTTGGCTTAGGGTGGTGTTCGTGCGGGTATCCTCATACTTCCACAATAGGAGATGGGCGTAAAACCTAGGGTTTATTCATCCATATCACTATTGTGGGAATTATGAGGTGTCCCTCTTAGTTCGTAAGATTAGAGTGCGTTTCCTCTTACTTTAGCTCCTTCGCCACGACAAGGCGACTAACTTCAAAGAGGTGGATGGTGGTGGTACAGCTCATTCTGCGCTAAAGCTGCTTTTGAATATGCAAGTTAATGAAACCCTACATGCAATATATCAAAAACGTCTGGAACTGCAAAAGTTCTCAAGCAATGCAGTATTATTGTGCGGGAAGAGTGCACCATGGCTTATAAAAAGTCAGTAGAAGCCTTGTAAAGAACTTTGAAAGATTTACAAGGAAATCAAGCTATGTTTGGTGGTGCATTGATATTGTTAGCAAGTGATTTTAGATAAGCATTGCCTGTTATTCCACGGTCTACGCCTGCTGATGAGATAAACGCTTGCCCAAAAAGTTCATATTTGCGGAGACTGACCACTGACTATTCACTCTGGAAAGCTGCAAGAAATATGAATAAACAAATAAAATGTGCCGCCCCATAAACTACAAACTAAACTACTTTGGCCAAAACGAATGAATAAAAAGCTGCCGTATTTGAAAATTATTTGAGAAACACATTTACGCCTAACGATGGATATGAGATAAACTGTGAAGATAGTTGGTTGGATCCACACATCAGCATCTCTCCTGTTACTATTAAAGAAATTAAAAATCTTTTCGGGAACACAAGACTCAAAAAAACACCTGGGTATGATTTAATACCGGAGAAATATTATGCAGTTTACCAAAGAATTATACAGAAAAACTTGTAAACATTATAAACTGTACCGTATGCCTAAGATACGTTCTATGGCTTTGGAAAGTACATGAAGTTATAATGATACTTAAGCCGGGTAAACCAGTACACGATGTTACTTCATATAGACAAATATCGCTGCTGCCAGCTTTATCTAAAATCTTTGAGAATACATATACTCATACATAGGCTCAAACCAATAATCGATCATAAACACCACATACCAACAAATCAATTTGGCTTCCGTGACTACCATTCCTGGTCAATTACCAGGTACACCGAATTTTTAATTTCGTTGAAAATAAATTGGCGGCCTTGTTGTCTCAAGTTTTAACAAAGTTTGGCATTCGGGTCTGCTGCTCAAATTGAAAGACATGCTACCCAAACAATATTGCGAAATAATTGCTTCCTATTTAAAAGATAGATACTTCCGCATTAAATAAGAGGATGTGTTCATTGCTTCAAAAAGGCGGAATATATTAATATACTTATATTTAGACATTTTTATATTCTTTACAAATAAGATAAGAAATATTCTAGTAATAAGTTAAACTTCTTCTTCTTCTTAATTGGCGTAGACACCGCTTACACGATTATAGCCGAGTTAACAACAGCGCGCCAGTCGTTTCTTCTTTTCGCTACGTGGCGCCAATTGGATATTCCAAGCGAAGCCAAGTCCTTCTCCACTTGGTCCCTCCAACGGAGTGGAGGTCTTCCTCTTCGCCTGCTTCCCCCGGCGAGTACTGCGTCGAACACCTTCCGAGCTGGAGTGTTTTCGTCCATCCGGACAACATGACCTAGCCAGCGTAGCCGCTGTCTTTTAATTCGCTGAACTATGTCGATGTCGTCGTATATCTCGTACAGCTCATTGTTCTATCGAATGCGATATTCGCCGTGGCCAATGCGCAAAGGACCATAAGTCTTTCGCAGAATTTTTCTCTCGAAAACTCGCGACGTCGACTCATCAGTTGTTGTCATCGTCCAAGACCATGCACCATATAGCAGGACGGGAATTATGAGCGACTTATAGAGTTTGGTTTTTGTTCGTCGAGAGAGGACTTTACTTTTCAATTGCCCACTCAGTCGGAAGTAGCACCTGTTGGAAAGAGCAATTCTGCGTTGGATTTCCAGGCTGACATTGTTGGCGGTGTTTATGCTGAAACCTAAATATACGAAACTATCTACAACTTCGAAGTTATAACTGTCAACAGTGACGTGAGAGCCACTATTTTCTCCAGAAGCAGGTTGAAGAAGTCGCACGATAGGGAGTCACCTTGTCTGAAACCTCGTTTGGTATCGAACGGCTCGGAGAGGTCCTTCCCGATTCTGACGGAGCTTTTGGTGTTGCTCAACGTCAGCTTACACAGCCGTATTAGTTTTGCGAGGATACCAAATTCAGACATTGCGGCATAAAGCAGCTCCTTTTCGTGCTATCGAAAGCAGCTTTGAAGTCGACCAAGAGGTAGTGTGCCGATTCTCCTTTCACCGGTCTTTTCCAAGATTTGGCGCATGGTGAAAATCTGGTCGGTTGTTGATTTGCCAGTTCTAAAGTCACACTGATAAGGTCCAATCAGTTTGTTGACTGTGGGCTTGAATCTTTCACACAATACGCTCGATAGGATCTTATACGCGATGTTGAGGAGGCTTATTCCACGGTAGTTGGCGCAGATTGTGGGGTCTCCCTTTTTGTGGATTGGGTAGAGCACATTTAAATTCCAATCGTTGGGCATGCTTTCGTCCGACCATATTCTACAAAGAAGCTGATGCATACTCCTTATCAGTTCTGCGCCGCCGTGTTTCAATAGTTTGACCGCCTATTCATCGGCCTCCGCCGCTTTGTTGTTCTTCAGGCGGGTAATTGAACGTCTGCTCCATTGTCATCGATTAGTTAATCGTGTTCACCTTCTCCTGGCGTTGCACGTTCACTGTCATTCAGTAGGCTGGAGAAGTGTTCCCTCCATAATTTTGGTATGCTTTGGGCAGCGGTCGCTAGATCACATTTGGGGGTTCTAAAAGAGTATGCTCCGGTCTTGAAACTTTCTGTAAGCCGCCGCATTTTTTCGTAGAATCAAGCTCATCATACTCAGTCATTTCGGCCTCTTTCTTTTCCTGTCTGCAGATGCGTCTCGCTTAACTCTTCAACTCTCGGTATCTATCCCATCCCCCGGGGTCGATCGTAATGTTGCGAGGAAGGCAGTCTGTTTTCTCTTCGCTGCGACACGGCACTCTTCGTCGTACCAGCTGTTCTTTTGCATTTTCCGAAAACCAATGGTTTCGGTTGCAGTAGTACGTAAGTAGTTTGAAAGGCGGGTGCGAATCTTGGCTGCAACAAGATAGTGGTCCGAATCGATGTTAGGACTCGGAGCGCACGCACATCTAAAACACAGGAGACGTGTCATCCGTCTATCACAACATGATCGATCTGGTTGGTGGTTTGTCGATCCGGAGACAGCCAGGTGGCTTGATGTATCTTCTTATGCCGGAATCTAGTACTACAGATAATCATATTTCGGGCCGCGGCGAAATCGATCAGCCTCAATCCATTTGGGGATGACTCGGCGTGGAGCGTGAATTTACCCACCGTAGTGCCTACCCTGGAGTTAAAGTCGCCAAACACGATTTTGACATCCAGGCGGGGGCAGCTCTCATAGCTACGCTCCAAGCGCTCATAGAAGACATCTTTGGTGACATGTTCCTTCTTGGGTGAAGAACCTCGCTTTAATGCGGATTGTGGCTAGACGTTCATGACCACGAATCCCACACCAAACTTGCGCCCCTTTATATGGCCACTGTAGTAAATGCCACAAGGACCGACTCGCCTCAGTCCTTGTCCCGTCCGTCGCATTTCTTGAACGGCGGTGATATCAGCCTTCTCTCTAACGAGGACATAAACCAGCCGGGCAGCGACACCTTGCCAATTAGGGGACCGGACATTCCAGGTGCATTCCTTTAATTCATAGTCCTTATTTCGTTTGCTGTGGACGTCATCAAAAAGAGGGTCTCTCATCCGAGGCAGTTAGTATCTTTTCACTGGGCACGTTTTTTACGTTGCGGGTCCCAAGCCCAGCGCACAACCCTATATAAGAGATGTTTTCGCCTTAGCTCGCCTTCAAACGGATGTTCCAAGACTACCTAGAGGATACTTGGTCAAAGGCCGGAAGTCGTGAGCTGCTTGAGCCATATGTAAAAGAATCGTTTCTGGCCACTCTCAAGTGAATGGCGATCAGAGAACTTTCCTCACTTGCGAGAACTTCTACACATAACTCCATCCTCCTACATCGGACAGACGGACAGTTAACCGAATTTTAACTTTTCTCGTCATCCTGACCATTTATATCTATCTCGTTTAGTTTTAAGTGATACGTACAACCGTAAGGTGAACAAAACTATAATACTCTTTAGCAACACGTTTCAAGAGTATAAAAAATTAGTCAACTTGATGGGAGGATATCCACTCTATCAATTCCAAACAAACTGGTAGTGTACAATCAAATTCTAAAGCCAGTTTGAACCTACGGGGCCTAACTATGGGATTGCTCAAATCAAACCTGTATTGCCAGCATTCAGCGCTTTCAAAGTAAGGTACTAAGGACTTTAGCTAATGTTCCTTGGTACGTTAGATCTGCTGACCTGTACTGTGATCTAGGCGTGAGTTCAATGGTAAAAGAAATCTCCAAAATTGCAAAGACTATGAACTGAGGCTTAGACAGCACGTTAATGAGGAAGCCTCCAGACTCGTCGAAAATGCTGAGCGAGAAATCCGGGTGAAACGCAATAAGCCTTCCTACCTAGTAAGACAACTGTAGCAGCAAATGTATTTCTTTACATTTAGCTTTTAAGTATTTCTCCTACTTAATTAGAATAGAATTGTTTGTTAGTATTTTAAGTAAAATTGTAAAATAATAAAAATAAAAAAAATTGTGGATATACGTCAAAAGATTTAAACTTCAATCAAATGCTCGGGTTCAACTTCAAAACGATGTATGAGCTGATGAATTTTTCTGACAATTGTTGCAACTTGGAAATGGTGCAATGCCAGTTGACGACACCGGATTAATAACGTTAGCAATGAGTTTTTGCCGTTTGACTCAATCAAAAAAAGAATTTATTGAAAGTGGTTTTCAGAACATTGTATTGAAATTAGAAATGCTTGGTTGAGTGAAAGAGCTTTTTTGTCAGCAAAAGATAAAGATGTTAACAAATTAAATACCGCCACACAACTTAAAATACCAGGTGATATGGTATGGTATAAATCTTTGGATACTGTGACTAATGAAGAAGATATGGTGAATTATCCTATCGATTTTCTGAATTCGCTTGATTTGCCGGTATTGACCCTACATAATATTCAATTGAAAGTCAGAATAAACATTATGATATTGCGTAATATAAGTCAACCATGGCTTTGTCATGGTACAAGATTAGCTGTTAAAAAGTTAATGGCAAATCTTATTGAAGCAAAGATTTTGACCGGGAAATTGAAAGGAGAAGACGTATTTATTTCCCGGATTCCACTGATTCCATCTTATTTGCCGTTCGAGTTTAAACGTCTTTGATTTCCAGTTCGCCTTGCTTTTGCTATAACCATGAATAAAGCGCAAGGATAATCTTTGAGAACTTGCGGAATAAATTTGTAATGTCCGATTATTTCGCATGGCCACCTTTATCGTGCGTGCTCGCGGGTTCGCAAGCCATCGGTTTTATTTATTTATACCGAGAACAAGGAAAACTAAAAATGTTGTTTACCATAGAGCGTTGAACTAGATAGCAATAAAATCTTTCAATAAACAAATTATATCGTAAAAGTAGTACTTTTATTACATAACACTCTGCGAAGCGGGCGGGGTTCAGGTAATATAATATAAGTATATAAAAGGTGCGTTCAAAAGTAAACATGACTTTTTGAATCTAGCGCCCCCTGGTGGCGCCATCTATACGTCGACTGGTGCGTTAGAATCTTCTATCTTTCTCGATTGTCCGACGAGAATCTCATGACATTTCATTGATTGGAAGTTTTGCGTTTCAAGTATCAGTATGTTTGTGTTATCGGTGCGAAAACGAACTACGAACAAAGAGCCAACATTAAATTTTGTTTTACAATTGGTGAAACTTTTACCGAATCGTTTCAATTAATGAAACAAGTTTTTGGCGATGATTGCCTATCCAGTAGCAGAGTGCTCGAGTGGTTTCAACGTTTTCAAAGAAGTCGTGAGGACATAAATGACGATCAACATGTGGGCTATTGAAAATCCGTGATTACTGGAAATTCCATCGAAACTGTGCATGAATTCATCAAAAATCAGCCGAAATCATAATTGAAATTCATGGAAATGGAATTGAACATCTCCAAAACACCGATTTATCGCATTTTGACCGAACATTTGGGTTTACGAAAGGTGTGTGCACGGTTTGTTCCGCACAAATTGACTGACGACCAAAAATTGCTCAGAATTCAACATTCGAAAGACGATAATTTGTCGAAAAATCACATTTTAACCATTAACATTCCTTTTCGGAAAAATGCATTTGCCTATGAAAGGAAAGCGTTATGCAGACGTAGAGGCAATTCAAAAGGATTGCACCGGCATACTGGCGGCCATACCGGCCAACGAGCTAAAACATCGTTCGACATGCTTTTGGACCATGCAAAAAGCTGTATTAAAGCAGAAGGAGACTGTTTTGAATAAAATAAATTGATTTTGCCAAAAAAACCATTTGTTCCATGTTCTGTTTACTTTGGAAAGCGCCTTGTATATATAATATATATACTTGTATGTATATATATGTTAATAAATAATATTAGTTTATTGCCTATGTACTAGCTTACCTTTGTCTGAATTCAAACACATTTATTAACAAACAAAAACAAAATTTAAGTATTTACTTGCAGTATTTTCCGGCAATAAGGGGTATGTTTATCAAAACTATTAGCAGGATTGCATAAACTAAGTAAGAAAAGGCACAAACATAAAAAAACACAGAATTATAACATATAAAAAAAAGCAAGAGCAAAATGCATACACATATGCATTTTTTTTACTTCTCTATGCATAGTTTTAATATGTGTACATAAATAAAATACAAGAATCAACAACATTAACAAAGTACGTAATAAACATAAAACTAGCCACTTACAAATTGACAAACGTGTATTCAAAGTGCATACTAGAGAAAGTAACACTAAATATTACAAAATACATTTATAAGAACGAATACAAAAAAATCAGTTTAACTAAATTTACATAATTTGTGAGCAAAATACATTCAGACTTACGTACATATATTATTACATATTAAAACATATGTATATATTTCTAGTACAGCAAACAGGATTGCAAAGAAAAACCATTACCAACATATTTTTTACCCACATAAGTGCATATTCATGTCCAACAACATTGATCTCTTCGACGAGCTTTCAATTGCACAAAAATGCGTACAGATAAGTCCATGTATTGAGGTTGTTTAAATGAGTTGAGCATCCACCCCTCTACTCGTTAAAACTGGCGCATCCTAATGCTGCATCGCAATTAAGCACAGCTGACACTACAGCACAACTCAACACATCTGTACGCCAACCCACTCAACAAACAGGATGGGCAACGGAAAGGCAGCCACTTTTCGTGCTAAACAATTCGAGCTACACAAGCCGCACATCAACGTTCGCACATTAAAATTCGCTACCCCTTTTTCGTGTACACACTGCGCCGCGTCGATACCTTTCGCCAGCACCTACAATCAACAACATTCGACCATCAACAATTCGCCAAAAACACCTTTCGCTCCGAAATGCATAGATCCTGCGCGCTACGGTCAAGTCGATTTAACGTAATACGACGAGCCTGCGTGATGGAATCTTTTGGGTACTCACATCAATTATGACATCGGCACCCGTAGTTTTTCTAATATTCGGTTTACTTCTGTAAAGCAACATACTGTGCCGACATACGTGATTTACAATAAATTAAATAAAGTGTAAATATACCAAATCGAGATACGGAAGTTTTATTTTAATCTACGTGTGTGATGTGTGCTTCCCATTACATTGGGTTCACTTTTAATCATGGTCCTTCGAGCCTTACAGAGAGGCACTATTGGATTTTAAAGTAAAAATCTAAAAAAGAAAAAATAAAACAGAACAAAGTGTGGTGACAAAAACAGTGTTAATAAAAACAAAAAAAACATACATACTCACATACGTATGTATGTATATATGACCAAGAGTGCGGTTATAAAAAGTAAACAGTTTCTGACGCACTAAATATATAGTATATATATATAACAAACAAAGGTGCAGTGGAACAAAAACAAAAAAAAACAAAAACTGCGACATAAAACATAAATTTGCAAAACCAAAATATAAAAAAGTTTACAACACAAAAACAATAAAACAAACAGAAACAAGCGGGCGCGAATTCAAACAAAAAAATTAAATTAAATAAAACAAACAATCGAAAGTCTAGAGAAGTGCAGTGTTTCTATGTAAATATACATATAAAGATACACGATAGACAAAAGAGACAAAAAGTGACAAAAAGTGACAAAAACAAAAACAAATTACACAGGAGAACAAAATAAACAAAACAAATTCGACAAACAAAAACGCACGAACCAAAGCACAAAACATAAATCGAGCGCGAAGAGCTGAATCACCAATAAAACGAAACAAACGGGCGCGAACATTAAAACAAATATACAAGTAGTACATACATACAACAAAACAACAGCACGAGGAGGTAGCCAGCTGGAGCACAGGAATTGGAACAAGGCGAACAGACAAATCAGCTGGAAACGGTTCGGAGAGGAGCACATACATACAAACATACATACATATATACAACTACAAAGCCTTTGATGTAACCAAGTGAGCGTATTTAGTCCATTTTTTATACTCTCGCAACAAAGTTGCTAAGGAGAGTATTATAGTTTTGTTCACATAACGGTTGTTTGTAAGTCCTAAAACTAAAAGAGTCAGATATAGGGTTATATATACCAAAGTGATCAGGGTGACGAGTAGAGTTGAAATCCGGATGTCTGTCTGTCCGTCCGTCCGTCTGTCCGTCCGTCCGTGCAAGCTGTAACTTGAATAAAAATTGAGATATCATGATGAAACTTGGTACACGTATTTCTTGGCTCCATAAGAAGGTTAAGTTCGAAGATGGGCAAAATCGGCCCACTGCCACGCCCACAAAATGGCGGAAACCGAAAACCTATAAAGTGTCATAACTAAGCCATAAATAAAGATATTAAAGTAAAATTTGGCACAAAGGATCGCATTAAGGAGGGGCATATTTGGACGTAATTTTTTTTGAAAAGTGGGCGTGGCCCCGCCCCCTACTAAGTTTTTTGTACATATCTCGGAAACTACTATAGCTATGTCAACCAAACTCTACAGAGTCGTTTTCTTCAGGCATTTCCATATACATTTCAAAAATGGTAAAAGTAGTATGTTTGTGTTATCGGTGCGAAAACGAACTACGAACAAAGAGCCAACATTAAATTTTGTTTTACAATTGGTGAAACTTTTACCGAATCGTTTCAATTGATGAAACAAGTTTTTGGCGATGATTGCCTATCCAGTAGCAGAGTGCTCGAGTGGTTTCAACGTTTTCAAAGAAGTCGTGAGGACATAAATGACGATCAACATGTGGGCTATTCAAAATCCGTGATTACTGGAAATTCCATCGAAACTGTGCATGAATTCATCAAAAATCAGCCGAAATCATAATTGAAATTCATGGAAATGGAATTGAACATCTCCAAAAACACCGATTTATCGCATTTTGACCGAACATTTGGATTTACGAAAGGTGTGTGCACGGTTTGTTCCGCACAAATTGACTGACGACCAAAATTGCTCAGAATTCAAACATTCGAAAGACGATAATTTGTCGAAAAATCACATTTTAACCATTAACATCTCCTTTTCGGAAAAATGTGATTTGCCTATGAAAGGAAAGCGTTATGCCAGACGTAGAGGCAATTCAAAAGGATTGCACCGGCATACTGGCGGCCATACCGGCCAACGAGCTAAAACATCGTTCGACATGCTTTTGGACCAGCAAAAAGCTGTATTAAAGCAGAAGGAGACTGTTTTGAATAAAATAAATTGATTTTAACAAAAACCATTTGTTCCATGTTCTGTTTACTTTGGAAAGCGCCTTATATATATAATATATATACTTGTATGTATATATATGTTAATAAAATAATATTAGTTTATTGCCTATGTACTAGCTTACCTTTTGTCTGAATTCAAGTACATTTATTAACAAACAAAAACAAAATTTAAGTATTTACTTGCAGTATTTTCCGGCAATAAGGGGTATGTTTATCAAAACTATTAGCAGGATTGCATAAACTAAGTAAGAAAAGGCACAAACATAAAAAAACACAGAATTATAACATATAAAAAAAGCAAGAGCAAAATGCATACACATATGCATTTTTTTTACTTCTCTATGCATAGTTTTAATATGTGTACATAAATAAAATACAAGAATCAACAACATTAACAAAGTACGTAATAAACATAAAACTAGCCACTTACAAATTGACAAACGTGTATACAAAGTGCATACTAGAGAAAGTAACACTAAATATTACAAAATACATTTATAAGAACGAATACAAAAAAATCAGTTTAACTAAATTTACATAATTTGTGAGCAAAATACATTCAGACTTACGTACATATATTATTACATATTAAAACATATGTATATATTTCTAGTACAGCAAACAGGATTGCAAAGAAAAACCATTACAACATATTTTTTACCCACATAAGTGCATATTCATGTCCAATAACATTGATCTCTTCGACGAGCTTTCAATTGCACAAAAATGCGTACAGATAAGTCCATGTATTGAGGTTGTTTAAATGAGTTGAGCATCCACCCCCTCTACTCGTTAAAACTGGCGCATCCTAATGCTGCATCGCAATTAAGCACAGCTGACACTACAGCACAACTCAACACATCTGTACGCCAACCCACTCAACAAACAGGATGGGCAACGGAAAGGCAGCCACTTTTCGTGCTAAACAATTCGAGCTACACAAGCCGCACATTAAAATTCGCTACCCCTTTTTCGTGTACACACTGCGCCGCGTCGATACCTTTCGCCAGCACCTACAATCAACAACATTCGACCATCAACAATTCGCAAAACACCTTTCGCTCCGAAATGCATAGATCCTGCGCGCTACGGTCAAGTCGATTTAACGTAATACGACGAGCCTGCGTGATGGAATCTTTTGGGTACTCACATCAATTATGACATCGGCACCCGTAGTTTTTCTAATATTCGGTTTACTTCTGTAAAGCAACATACTGTGCCGACATACGTGATTTACAATAAATTAAATAAAGTGTAAATATACCAAATCGAGATACGGAAGTTTTATTTTAATCTACGTGTGTGATGTGTGCTTCCCATTACATTGGGTTTACTTTTAGTCAGAGGTGCACCTACATAACAACATAAGGACATAAAAACTGTTAATAAATAAAAAGTGCGGCTTTAATAAAAAAATAATTCAAATTAATTAGTAACTAAAATCAAAACATATTTTCATAATCAAATATAAATAAAATATTTTACCTCCAAGTAAATAAAAAACAGTATTAAAAAAATTTAATTCATTAAAAAGCTAAAATCTTAAAAAGTTTTGGACTCGCCTCAAAGTGGCTCATGACGTCATAGTATGCTCACGCAAAATACGAAAACTGCTTAAACCAGTACGAAGAAACAAAAGCTATGAGAGTAGAGCTGCCACAAATAGACAGGGTAAATTCAGATATCTACCTTGAGGTGTCCGCATGTGACAAAGAAACATTTTATGAAGGTTATGAAGAATGTAGGGGCAACAACAATATAAACAGAAGTATTTACAAAACGCGATCGTTCACATCCGAACAGAAAAAGCAAACCTCATGCGAACAATGTAAAAGGAGGCATAAACTTATACATTATCTTGCGAGAAATTTAAAAACTTAAAAGTTAACGAACAAAATAATTTCGTGATATTAAAAAATTATGTACAATTCTTCAATGCTTTCCATCTCACTTCTCCCTATATTAAATAAAACTGTACAAGATCAGTATAGTGAGGTCTTCTCTGAAGCCACAACTACAGTCACATCTCTTTTACACGATTTGGAAATAGCACGGATCGTCAAGAAGAAATTTTAAATTTTTTTACACGTTATTTTTGATTTAACACGAATTTAAAAAAAAAATTAAATATTTACATACATGATTTTCTGCATTGTTGGATATCATCCAGATAGTAGCTCTACTTCACGGCTAGTTTAGTTTAAGGGAAATAACCTTTTTATTTAACATATCACTTTGTTGATGACGCAATATATAATTTTAGTAAAGTTGTTAAAGTTAATGTTTAAGTTACTAACACATTGTGTTAGATTGTTATCTTATAAAATTACAGTAAGCAATTTTATTATATATTATTTCGTTTTTATAGTGCCCTTATTAATACAATGTCTAAACAACAGTATACTCTGAAGAGACAAAAATTTCATCAGAAACGAAAATAAAAATTTTAGACTGTCTAAGGAGTGGCGAAGGTTCAACATCTACTGACAAAGCTTTTGGTTTTAACCAAGCGACAATAAGAACAATTAAAAAAAATAGAATTGCATTTGACAGTCAGTAATTTCGCGGTCAGCACTTTTTAAAGTGAAAGCACTGAGAATATACAAGATATACTCCAGATGAACTATTTATACCCTTTCAAATAATATAGGTTGCAATGGGATTGACAATATTGAAATGACTGAGATCGATGTATTAATGCAAAAAGGTCCTATTGGATTTGAGGATGATGGCAATCAAAGAGAATAAAAGTATCCATATCGACGACTGCGAAGATGAAGAAGGTTAGGTTTTAAGGGCTAATTTAAGTCGTGAAGGCTTAAAATTTGCTACAAGATTGGAACAACCTTTTCTTGGTCATGTTGGGCGTGTTTTGCAAGCCCAACGTACGCTTAAATCTGTGTTGCTGGAAATCAAGCATTGTCTAAAGCTAATAACAAGGATAATTCTGCATTAGAACAAAACTTAATAGTTGTGTTAGACATATTACCTTCTGGCGACAGTGCTATTTTTAAGTCAGTCTATAATAAACGTATGTACACTATTGTTATCAACTAGCGATGAGTAGCTGCTCTCTTGTTTCCTAATATTTTTATTTTTTTGTTTGTATGGATTGAATTTAAAATGTAAACTAAATCATTAATTGTTTTGTTTTATTATTACTTAAAGGTGTTAATATAACTTTTTTTGCACGGTTTTTTAAGAAAACATTTGATTTTTTTTCATTTAACACAATGTTTTAAGATTTTGGAACAGATCCTCAAATTTTTTTTTTTTTAAGAAAACATTTGATTTTTTTTTCATTTAACACAATGTTTTAAGATTTTGGAACAGATCCTCAAATTTACATATTAATCGTGCATTTTTTTGCAATTAAATAAGGATTTTACTGTATACATTTTTAATCTCTTCTAAGAACTTTTGAATTTTTTGTAACTGCACTGTTTTTGTTCGCCACTGCATTTCACCGCACTGCACCGGTTTTTGTTTTGTTTTATTTTGGGGTTTCTGTTGTCTTGTTAATATCTTGTCTCCGGCATTTTAAAGTTTTTTGTCTGGACGAAACCAATAATGCCATTCGTAATGACTCCAAGGACCATGAATATTTTGAAGTTCCCAACTTTGTGGGAAGCAAATATTTAAGTTTTGTTAATATTAAAAACTTATTTAAAAAGTGAAATAAGTGCGGGATCGATGTGAAACGAAGTGATGTCGAAATAGTTTAGAATTGCGACTGATCCAAAGTTACCTAAAAAGCGTTTGAACGAGGTATAAACTTATGAGGTGATGTGGCGCTTAGGCCCGCAGACGAAAACGAATATTTAATATAAGCGACTCGTGTGTAACGATCGATATTTGATATTGCGATCCCATTGCATACGTCAAAACGATATTTTCACGGTCGTTGACCGCGTGCAACGGAAGACCCCTTTTGCATCTGTTGAGTCTAATTTTCTTCAAGCTCGTTGCCAGACGAGTTGACCGTCGACGGACGGCACGGGACGTGACGGAAGACTGTCATATGGAGATCATCTTGAATATGTTTTGACATTGACCTGGGTGATATGTCCATTTTCCTTGACATTATTTTCTAAGGGTTTTGTTGTTTTGGCAGAATTAGTTCGAACCACTCGAGGGCGGCCACTTATCCTTCAGTCATCAGCTGTAGACGTTTGGTTTAGATCAACACCGTGGAAATACCTTCAGGTTTTGTAAAATTTTATATTAAACCCTGATTTCATTCATTTTAGGCGAGAGGATACACTCTTAGTTGAAACAGATTCTTTCTGAGTTTCATTGAGATTTCTTATACAAGTTTTATTACCGAAAAATGCTGTATAAAGAAAGCCGGAAGAGAAGTTTTGACATGATTTTACACATTTTCAGCTCAATGTAATCTTCGAAGAAATTGTTCAGATCGGTTAACTGTAGCATATAGCTACCATGCAAACTGAACGATCGGAATCTAGTGCTGGTTAGGAAAACTTTTGCATTTGACGTGGTATCTTCACGAAATTTGGTATAGATTATTTTCTAAGGCAACAATGTAATCTCCGAAGAAATTGTTTGGATCTGTTAACTATAGCTACCATAGAAACTGAACGATCGGAATCTAGTGCATTTCCCGAAATTTGGTATAGATTATTTTCTAAGGCAACTATGTAATCTCCGAAGAAATTGTTCAGATCGGTTAACTACAGCTACCATAGAAACTGAACGATCGGAATCTAGTGCTGGTAAGGAAAACTTTTGCATTTGACGTGGTATCTTCACGAAATTTGGTATAGATTTTCCTCTAAGGCAACTATGTAATCTCCGAAAAAGTTGTTCAGATCGGTAAACTATAACATATAGCTGCCATACAAACTGAATGATCGGAATAAAATGCTTGCATGGGAAACTTCCTCATTTGACGATATATCTTCACGAAATTTGGTATGAGTTGTTGTTCATAGAAATAATGTAATATCGGGAGAAATTGTTCAGATTGTCTCACTACAGCATACAGCTGCCATACAAACCGTACGATCGGAATCAAGGGCTTGCATAGAAAACTTTTGCATTTGACGTGGTATCTTCACGAAATTTAACAAGGGTTACTGCTTAAGGTAGTAATATAATCTCCAAAAAAGTTGTTCAGATCAGATTACTATAGCGTACAGCTTCCATACAAACTGAACACATAGTTACTTAAAGAAATGCGCCTGTGAAGGGTATATTAGATTCGGTGAAGCCGAAGTTAACGTTTTTTCTAGTTTTTGTTCGGCAACTTCAGACCGTTCGCGCAGCTGTCGCACTGGAATGAGCTGTTTATAAATTTGCTAAATGACAGTTCGGAGTATTGTTCACAAGTGTACAAAAGCGTTTTGCCAAAATTGAACGCAAAAAAAGAGATCAGCTATGGAATTCAAACGTAATAGTGTGATTGTTTTATATTTAGCTGCAAAATCACAGCCATCAATTGTTTGTGAGCTTAAACAACTTAATGTGAATAAAATTTTTGTTTAACGCAACATGACTCGTTACAAGGTGGTCATCAAAAGACTGCAACGTCACGTGAGATGGTACGGAAAGTGAAGAAGCGACTTAAGCGAAATCCACGACGAAGTGCCAATCAAATGGCCAAAGAACTGAAAATATCCGGCCGCAGCATCCAACGCATATTGAAAAATGAGCTCAAGGTCAACTCTTACAAGTTCCAAAAGGCTCATGATCGCACACCGAAGAAGTAACATTTAAGACTTAAGAGAGCGAAGCAGTGGCTTCGCTTTGCCGAAAGCGGTCAAATTCCGAATATTGTGTTCTCTGATGAAAAAATTTTTCCAATTGAGCTATTCTTAATCTCTAAAAACGACAGTGTTTACTTGACCCACCGTTCATACGAGAATCTAAGTCATCGGTTGGCCACCAGGAGGCAGCACCCGCAACAAATAATGGTTTGGGCCACTGTACCGCAGATGGGTGCTCTCCAATTGTTTTCATTGAGCCTACCGTCAAAGTAAATGCGACATATTATCGGGAAAGTGTTCCGGAGGCTGCTTTGAAGCCGTGGACGTTTCAACAAGACTCAGCACCGTCTCACAAAGCGCGAGTGAACTAAGAATGGCTGAAAAACAACGTTCCGAACTTCATAACGACCACACAATGGCTCTCGAATTCACCAGATGCGAATCCAATGGATTATTTTCTCTGGGCCATATTGGAGAGCAAGGTCCGAAGTAAAAAAATACACCAGTCTCGAGATGCTGAAGAAAGCCATAGTCCCATTCGGGCAGCTTGCGATTCGTTTTTTGACCGTCTCAAGGCCATAGTTAAGGCAAAAGGTGGTCATATCGAGAAAAAGTGAATTGGTCCTGAATTTATGATTATTTTCACACATTTTGTACTTTAAAATAAATAAAAATAATTTACCAAACTGAATTACTGTAAAGTTAAAGAATACGACGGAATAAAAATGTGTATTATAAGGGAAATAGGGGTAGTACCTTAAACACAAAATTGGTAAGGTAGTCTCTGAGATATACGATTTTACCAGGGTAGTAATACGCCCTTTATCTAATTTTTTCTATTAATCATATCTTCCTGATGGTCTTGATAGTGAAAATTAATGTTTGTAGTCTACATATTTGTTCGGTGAGTTACTAGTATTCAACTTAACAGGTATATGGGGAGTGGGCGAAGTTAAGATCTGATAGTAATAATTTCCTCAGTGCGTGAAGTAATGCTAAAGCTATTTCTTGTAAGCAATATTTGGTTTGGAAGGTATGTACGGTACTTTACAAGTTTTAATTTAATGGCGATTTGTGGGCGTGGCCGTTTTCGAATTACGCGCATTTGGAATTGATGGGTGTCGACTCCAGAAGGGCTGTCTAATTGACACAATGATTTGCCAACGATGAAATATAAGTAGTTCCTTTGAAGACCTCAATGTCAGGGAAGTCCCTTTAGCGGTTTGCCAATCATGAAGTGTGCAGGCGTGAAGACTTCAGAGTCGTTTACATATGGAACAAACCAAATAGGCTTCAACTTCAGTTAGTATTGTCGCAATTTCTTCGTAAGTTAGAAGCGAAGTATCTAAGGGCCGCTTAAGATAATACTTGATTCGTTTTATATCAGCCTCCTAGAAACCACCCAAGTAAGAGTGCTTGAAGGGTTGAAATGCAAAAATATTTGGGCGTTTTCGAAATATGATTACACTCTTTTTCGCGAATGCAGCGTTCACAGGCTAATCGTAGTTTCTTTTCAGCACCCACGAAATTAGTGCCATTGTCAGAGTAAATGTGCTGACAGTACCCTCTCCGGTTAGTAAAACATTTGAAAACAGTGATCAAATCGATTGAAGAAAGGTCTCCAGCAAGCTCGGGATGGATTGCACCAGTAAATAAATGCGCATATGTATGTATGCCTTTGTAGATTTTGCACCTCTTCCATGTGTAAACTGCGCGGCGTAAGGACCGGTGTAATCGACTGCGCTATATAGAAAACATATGGTTGGTGCACGCAGAACACCAACGCCTTATATACATGTCGCTCCTCCATGTAAGTAGTCATTACATCGACGCCTATCAAATTTTAGCCGAAGTTTTGTTTAATGTTAAAAATGCGGAAAAGTTTGGAAAATAAAAGCTGGTTTGCGGACTATTTCTATGCGATGATATCCGGCTCGAAGGACCAAAATATTTTGATGTTTAATAGCGCTCGCGGTAGCAGTTTAATAATAAAGCGGATTAAAATATAAGGCGTGCTTTAAGTTCGAATTCCTTTATTGAAGAAAGTGTAAAAACGGAAACTAGTTTGACAGCAAGCAACGAACAGCCTAGATGTACTCGATATCGCGATTTCCGCATTTTCTCCTGATTTCGAACTGCTCGTATTGGCCAAAATGCCTGATATTTTAAATTAACTGCACAGGATTTCTTAAAAATTATGTGACTTAAAGTTAAGGGTGAAAAGAATTTGTCTAGACATTGTCCTAAACCTCATATTCATAATTTAATGAAATCAAATTCTTTGGAAGACGTATCCCAAAGTTTATATATTATAACATACTAGCATATTCAGCCCGCTTCGCCTGGCTTTATTTAAGCGTACATGAACTAATAATTAACAAAATCTCAAAAACGTTCTTTTTTTCAGTTTTAAAAATTCCGAAATTTACTCTAACTCTTTTGTTTTAACTTATATCGTAGTGTACATACATAAGAATGTACATAAATATGTACATACATATGCCAATCAATATGCCATTTGTAAAAAGTCAAACATCCGCGCAAGTGACAAAAAAGCACAGACGCACCATTATTGACCAATAAGATTCGAGCCAACTGTGCATATTTTCCTATTATTTAATACTAGTAATCGGAGGACTCCGTTATTCAAAATGAAAAAAGTAAAAAAAAAAATTTTATAAAAATTCAATTTATTCAAGTACTTCATGCAAAACTACATTCGTAGTGGTTTTATTTTGGTCGTACAGCTGGCCATGCGTAAAACAATCCTCCTTGAGGAAAACACCAACTCTTGCTAGAGTCTGCCCTTGAGATTTTTTTATTGTTATTGCGAATGCTACAATTATTGGAAATTGGCGACGCTTTAAAATAAGAGGAAGTGTTGATTCGCTGGGCTGTAAATTTATACGGGGCAATAAAATTTGTTTCCCTTGTGATTCACCGGTTAAAATTTCGACCTCCAAACAATTACAATGTGGTGCTTTTACTATCAAGCGAGTCCCATTGACCAACCCTTCATATGTATTAAGATTGCGGATTAACATCACAACTGTTCCAACCTTAAGCCTTAACTCATGAGGCGCTACTCCATTCAAATTAAGGGAGTTTAGAAATTCTGTGGGGAATCTGACATGCTCTTGAGGATCTTCAGAAACGACAGTATCCACGCTATAATATACCCTTTCTTCATTAGGCAACATATTTACTATTTCGCTATTTATTATCGTACAGTGATCATTTTTTGGACACAAAGTTGCCCGATCCTTCAAATGGTTTTGACTAATAACACCAGACTGAGACTGAAATACCCAATCCACTAAATTTTCATTTAGCAAAATTATCTCTTCTGGTGCATTCATTTTCGACTCTGAAGAGAGCTCTCGACCTTCTCCAACACGCAAAAGAAAACTGTTGTATAAGGATTCTTTAGAACGCATATTCGTTGAGAGTTTGAAACACCTAAAAAATTTCCAAAGTGAGAACTTTCCTGAAATCACCACCTAATAAAATAACCTTTCCACCAAAAGGTATTTCATTTTGGTGAATATCACGTAATAATCGATCTAAGCATAGTAATACAGTTCCAGGAACCATGCTAGCTTCGTCCCATATTATTGCTGTAGAACAATTGATTGCTTTTCCGAGGGTGCTATCTGTCTTAATTAGAGAAACAGAAGATTCAGTCAAAGGTATTGGAAATTTGAATATATTATGTGCCGTTCTTCCGCCAGGAAGCAAAATAGAGGCAATCCCTGTCCAAGCCACGGATATCACCTTCTGTCTGAGGCTACGAATATGGTGAATAATACTCTTTTAAAAAAGTTTTGCCAGAGCCAGGACCATCAACAAAGAATGCCTTTACGACATCGTTGCTACTGGAAATTGCATGGGTCATATGGTCGAATATAATCTTTTGCTCATGATTAAGCTGTTCCTTTAGTGTTTGCGCGTATAATACTTCATCATCTATATTATAATTCTCAATTCCTGTGTCTTCAGTGGTAAGATCATCTGCAGGTAACCCGAAGTCTTTTAAAGATGTGTTATGTGATTGGAAAATGTGACTAATATTTCTCAATGCTAAAAGCTCGCTGGTGTTTTCTGAATTATTTCTTAAAAAATCTTCACAAAGATGCAGTTTAAATTTTCTTCAGAGCTCTATTGGTGAGGTTGGTTTTCCAAATATGGAAATCATTGCAAACATACGCCTCAGTTGCACAGGCATTTTAAAAACAGATGCTTCTTCAAGTGCAGCGGTCCACTCTTTGTCATCCGCTAGCAACTTTCTCTTTACTGCTTATTCCCAATTAGAAGAGAGATGTTTCCTGTTCACGGTTAATATATCTAAATACGACCTCGGTCCTTTTAACGAAGTTAGTAATAAACGTAAAGCAAAGAGTTCCCGATTTTTTGGATCGACCGTATACATTCTACCAATTACATTACTCGGACGTTTTCTTCTTTGCCATGAGCGCGACGCATCTTGCCAAGTATAGTACTCAGGAATTTGATAATACAACAAAGTATTCGCAAATGGATCTATCGCATTCAATTTAAAATATGCGGTTAAAGTGGTATCGCGGCATCGAGCAAGGGTGTCAGAAATCGCAGCATTATCATCACGAAATTAAATATTTTGTGAGTCTGGAAGGTGAACGGCTAGAGCTTTTACCATGTGCCACTTTTCTTGCATTGAAAATTCCAAAAGCCTCCAACAGGCTTCAGGCGCGCTAACATATCGAGCGTCTATAAATGTAGATATTTCATCATGATTATCCACGCGATCAATTGGGTGTTCAATAATTTGAACTGTTGCGCAATCATATCCTTTGTAAATATTTTTGTGGAGGTATTTAACGCTTTTTATCGATGAACACATTTCGACATTAATATGGGCACTGTATTTTTTGGTCAGATATTTGTTGTATGGGACTATCCATCGGTTGTCTATTTCAATTAAATGTTTATTGGCACGAACAACTATTTTATTTCCATCATTGCGGCGGCGATATTGAGGATAGCCGTTAAAATTTGAAAGCGTATTAGCATGAAAAGTTTTCGGATAGTTTTTGGAGCAAATTCCCGTATCAGTCATGCAGGGCGATGATGGATTAAGTACTCCACATGGGCCATGAATCATACATTTTGAGACTATTTCATACAACTCAGGCTCTGCCTCCTTATTAGGAATCTCAGCGCAAACAACCAGGTCAATTTCAGAAGGCTCGCGAATATCATCTTCTTCGTGAAGTGCTACTAAGATGTGGGCATGTGGTAGACCCCGTTTTTGAAACTCAATGACATTTAGGTAGTATTTCACCTTTCCAAACACATTCCTCTGGGAAATATCTTTCATAAGCTCATTGAGCTTCTGCTTAAAAACCCGGGCTATCAGTTCTGGACGCATTTCCGGTCCCTGGTATCTCTCAATATTCTGAATGACCTCTGGCCATTTTGGGTTGCATGTAAAAGTTATGAAAAGCGACGGTTTTCCATATTTTCTAACCATAGCCATAGCATCCTGGTAATGCATGTTCATATTTCGAGGAGAGCCAACAAAACTTGAAGGAAGTACAACTATACGACCAGGACGAACACTTTCCATATTTGCACCACGCATTAAGTAGTCATGCAAACCAGCATATGTTCCAACACGTAGCTCTTTCTGATGAGTTCGCAGAAATGCCAGACGTGCTCCTTCAATTCTGACATATTGGTCAACTAAATACTGTTGCTAAAGTTTACCTGACGCATGAAGCAAGCTGAAGCCTTTTCTTATCGCCATACGGTAAGCAACAAACTGCAGTTGGGTTAATTTAAATCTACATTCCGTTCGATGACCCTGTTCATGCAGAAGAGTTTCATCATATCCTGACTCGCCATAAGGAAACAAAAGCGGATATACTAATGGATCACACAACCTATGTAGCGTTGAGACAAATAATAAATTCTGCATATCAGATTTCCGTGAAAATATTCGCAAATTTCGATTTCCAGGTGGTTCACCATCCTCTGTTGTGAAAACGGCCGCAATTTCTGAGCAGTTTGGCAAATTATAACGTCGATCAGCGCTGTTAAAAAGTAGCATGCTAATTCGGCGAACATTGCGATTTTCTTCTCTGGCACCCTGTGTTCCTCTTCGCGTTCAACCTGCGCCATATGCTTATACTCGTTTGCCAAGGGGTTAATATTTGAAAGCATTTCGTAAATTTCTCGCAGCAAATACCTATCGCAGTTTGAATTATCTTGCTTGATCCGTGTCAAGAATAAACAGCTGGGCGTAGGAGGATTCTGAAGGATGATCTGCATGCAATGGACCTACCCTATGATATATTGATCCATGTATTCGGAAGCAATACGGTCCGCGCCCGGTAGGCTCCGCAATTTTCGCTTCGAATGATGCAAAAGCAAACGAACTATTTAGCTGCCGAATATTCTCCAAATAGTGTCCCCGCCAAGAGCTCAAATCATTTTCTAACACAGCTTTCAAAAACTCAGGTACACGTAATTCTTGAAGTTTAACTTTTTCGCCATGACAACATGTCGCAAAGCCATTTCTTACCTAGTAACAATTTCAACCAAATATTAAGACAACAAGTATGTATATTACATATATTACGAATATAAAACAATGAAAAGTACAGGTACCTTTTCACTTCCGAAATGTTTTGCTTTACAGTGTAAACATATATTAGTCAAACCCCCAAGAGAACTATACTCCGGAAGAACTACGGAGTTTAGGGCAGCTTTGAAATAACTTTCCATAGATCCTGCATGACTACGGCTCTAATAAAACAGGTCAATTCATATACATACATACATTAACAATTAAAAATTCCTTTTTATCTATAACATTCACCTCTTCTCTTCGACCTGTTAAACTTCTTTTTCGTCTAATTCGCCTTTGGTTTGGCATTTTATTTTTAATAATTAATCTGAATCTGAACTGAAATTCGATGTAGTATGTATGTGTTCGCTGGTAATAGTCGCCTTGACTTTTGGAAGAAAACTGAACTGACTCAAAGCTTACCTAACGCAATAACACTTCTAATCAAAATAACGCTGACAACAATATTTCTGTTAGATTTTGCACTTGCGTTTTCGTTTCGTTGTAAGTATGTATGTGTGAATATAAAACAAAGTAGAGTGCGCATGTCAAAGCGCAGTGTTCCTTACGGGGCATCTCGACAGGATAAAATCTATGTCTTGCGAACTGTATTGCCGTGCCTATTGCCTGTGGAGACTCCACATTGCTTATATCTTACAATATAGCGCAAACTAATTCGTATGCCATATATCGTAAGCTATAAGCTGTCACTTCAGCAGTTTGACAGCGCAGTTTTCATTTCTATGAAAATTTCGAAGATGCAACATATCCCATTTGCACATATGTATGCCGACGGCATTCTCACTTCGGTAATATGAAAATTAGCAGAGCGAGTATTAAGACGGTTGTGTTATATTATAAAAATAAAGTACATTTTCAAAATAATATTTTTTCAAAATATTAATATTTAGTTTAATATTGTTAATTTACAGAAAAATTATGCAAATTAGGTTCGGAATAAGCGAAATCTTAAATTTAATAAACTTATACTAGCAAAAATCAAAATATCAATGCTCATTTTAAATTTATTATGTTAATTGGTATGTAAAATGTATGCCACAATTATTACATAGTAGTCCAAAAATATGAATTCTTACTTTTCCCAGAAATACATTTGTAAAAAAAGGATATTTTTCTTATTATCTTATTTTTTCCAGAAATATACATTTGTAAACAAAAGGATCTTTATCCCTTTTTTATTTTTTTTCTCATAAAAGATTTAAACAGTTCAAGGGCTCAAAACATGCGCTACATCAGCTACCTACCCAAATGCTACCTTCGCAAATGATAAAATAAATTTTTCAAGAGCTCAAAGCATGCGCTACATCAACTCGAACCTACCTACCCTACGCTTTTGTGCAAATGATTATCTTATGATAACAAATGCCCACATACAGATTTGGCAATAGCAATAGATTTGACAGTTGGCAAGACATAGCAACAAAATAAATGTTTATGTAAATTAATTAATGATTTTGCATTTTAGCATTTACATATATATGTATGTATGCATTTTCAAAGTGTTTAATTTACTGTTTTGTATAATTTATTAAATACCCAAGTTAATATTTTTCAGCAGTGGCATCATCGGCAAATGTTATAAAAAATGCGAGTTTTGACAGCTCTCTCTCGAATCAAAGAGTCTCGTATCAAGTTATCTATGCTTATTGTCATTTTGCTACCGAGCAGACAACACTGTTGTTGTTAGATTTCGCACTTGCGCCTTCGCGTATGTGGGTATGTGTGTAACGAAAGCAAATGACAGAAACATTTGTAATTATTCATTCTCTTACATATATGCTCTTTTCTGTAGAAGCGCTGCTTATATTAGCTTAATGTAAAAATTGAAGAACTTTAAACGCAAATATATCAAAAGTGGTTCAATGAATTTAAAATCTGTAATATTTGTGCAAAGTTTCAGATCGCACACTTTAATTTGATGTATTATTTGTCTCTGTACGTATTGTAGATCTCTGGAAATAAGCGCCTTATCATAGAATAATATATAGATTATAACGAAATCAAATTTTTTCATAAGGAACGCGTGAGTTACATATTGTTATATACTTCCTATTATTTTTTACATTAGTTCTTGTACCTACCTTTATTTCTTCTTTCATCAACATTATTTTCTTTGATATAACTTTAAAATGACCTCTAGAACTAAATACTCTCATTTTAATTTATTTACAATAATAAGTAAATAAATAAATAAATAGAAACCTATTGTACAGTTTTGTGGCATAACTATATATAATATATACATATGCATACATAAATATATATAAAAGTGCTCTGCCCGGGTGAGAGAGTTAAGCGAACGGATTTGGTAAAATACTGCATCATCAAAGATGCTCAATCAAGTGCTGAACACATAGAGCACGACACGACATGGCAGCACGACAGTGAACTGTAAATGGCGTCGTGAATTCTTCTACATGAACATTTGTAAGAAAACGGTGACATAACAATGGCCGGCATGTACACAAGACAACACAGCAGTCCATTTTGCATGTACACGATTTCGTTGTGGCTATACTAATACCTTTCACTTCTTTGAAATTTTAATATTTTAATTTTTAATAGGTAAATTTATTTGTTTTAAATTATAAATTGTTGTTACAAATAATATAACAGAGCTTTTTTATGCTTTTATTTATAAAATAACATCAGGTTTGTTAGAGCTTTGAATAATTTTACATTTTATATATTACTGGCATCACTCCTCTCTACTGTCAACTCTACTGTCGTCCTATTGTCGTTGGCAAATATGAGAATATTTTGAAGTTAGCAAAAGCCACAACTGTTGGCCTGCAGTCGTGTAGTCGTGCCGCTGTCTAAATAACTGTGTCCTTTAGAACGTGTGTATTTTAATGTTTGACAGATGTTGCTTGCAGTCTGTCGCGCTCTATGTGTTCAGCACTTCAATTGTCATATTTAAAGGCGACAATACATATGCGTTATCATCATTTATAAGAGAAGGGAAGTCAATACAAACTCTAGTGGGAGAGCAATCTACTTTCCAAACGTACATTTATCAACGTGTAATTCTCAATAAATTACAAGGTCCTGCTGTTCACATTTTACGAACGATAACGTGGGACTGTGTGAAACGAGCGCTAATAAAAAACTTTGGAGTGAAGAAGACATATGACGAGCTATGTATGTATTTAAATGTGCACATACAATTATCAAATACAATATTATAAGTTATTATACACAGTTTTGTAATGTTTGTTGTAAAATTAACAAAAAATTTGAATATGACGATGAGAAGCCAGTGGAGTATTAACCACAACGTATAAATTTATTTTACGTACTTTTTTAAATAATACTGATGTATACCGAGCTTCGCTTGTAATTAATTCTAAAGTTACTGTTGAGCTACCAAAATCTTTTGATAGCTTCGAATCGGGATATAAATCAACCACGATATATATTTACAAAAGAATTTATTACTATAAAGATATAGTATACATATCGGGTGATTTTTTAAGAGCTTGATAACTTTTTTTTTAAAAAAAAACGCATAAAATTTGCAAAATCTCATCGGTTCTTTATTTGAAACGTTAGATTGGTTCATGACATTTACTTTTTGAAGATAATTTCATTTAAATGTTGACCGCGGCTGCGTCTTAGGTAGTCCATTCGGAAAGTCAATTTTGGGCAACTTTTTCGAGCATTTCGGCCGGAATAGCCCGAATTTCTTCGGAAATGTTGTCTTCCAAAGCTGGAATAGTTGCTGGCTTATTTCTGTAGACTTTACGGAGCTTGACGTAGCCCCACAAAAAATAGTCTAAAGGCGTTAAATCGCATGATCTTGGTGGCCAACTTACGGGTCCATTTCTTGAGATGAATTGTTCTCCGAAGTTTTCCCTCAAAATGGCCATAGAATCGCGTGAGCTGTGTGGCATGTAGCGCCATCTTGTTGAAACCACATGTCAACCAAGTTCAGTTCTTCCATTTTTTGGCAACAAAAAGTTTGTTAGCATCGAACGATAGCGATCGCCATTCACCGTAACGTTGCGTCAACAGCATCTTTGAAAAAATACGGTCAATGATTCCACCATGCGTACAAACCACACCAAACAGTGCATTTTCAGGATGCATGGGCGGTTCTTGAACGGCTTCTGGTTGCTCTTCACCCCAAATGCGGCAATTTTGCTTATTTACGTAGCCATTCAATCCAGAAATGAGCCTCATCGCTGAACAAATTTGTCGATAAAAAAAGCGGATTTTCTGCCGCTTTGAGGGCCCATTCACAGAAAATTCGACGTTGTGAGATCGTTCGGCTTCAGTTCTTGCACGAGCTGTATTTTATACGGTTTTACACCGAGATCTTTGCGTAAAATCTTCCATGTGGTCGAATAACACAAACCCAATTGCTGCGAACGGCGACGAATCGACATTTCACGGTCTTCAGCCACACTCTCAGAAACAGACGCAATATTCTCTTCTGTCCGCTACTTTGCTGTACGCATTCGTGTGGTTGGTTTAATGTCCAATAAAGTAAACTGAGTGCGAAACTTGGTCACAATCGCATTAATTGTTTGCTCACTTGGTCGATTATGTAGACCATAAATCGGACGTAAAGCGCGAAACACATTTCGAACCGAACACTGATTGTGGTAATAAAATTCAATGATTTGCAAGCGTTGCTCGTTAGTAAGTCTATTCATGATGAAATGTCAAAGCATACTGAGCATCTTTCTCTTTGACACCATGTCTGAAATCCCACGTGATCTGTCAAATACTAATGCATGAAAATCCTAACCTCAAAAAAATCACCCGATATAATACAACGAATAGAAAGTTACGTGGCTGGTGGTTTACCAGGTGAAATGCTCTTGCGGCTGCAGGTAGCGTATGTAAGAAACGAAATAGAAAATAATGTGTCTGCAAGTATCGAATATAAAAAGCGAACTATTTCTGATGAGTTTAATACTAATCAGTGTAATCAAAACTTGCAATATCCTAATTACATGTTTCCTTGCAATTTTCCAACACAAAATCAAGTTTGTAATAAACAACCTTCTCAAACATTTAATAGTCAAAATAGGAATAGATAAACAAATGTTAGAAGATTTTCTAACTCTCACATAAATAATGCTTTTTTAAAATAACCCTCTCAAACGAGAAATAGTGGCAATTATCGCAATAATAATGCACAAGCTCTCTTCGCTCAATTTCGCAACAGAAAGAATGACGTAAATAACATGTCACCTATAGAAGCAGATCATTTACAAGCAGATGCACAGTGTGGATCTTGGGTTCCCGATAATGATGACAATTTATATTTTTTTACAACAGCCTCAAGAAATCATTACCGTTGATAGAATTAACTATTGACAACGAACAAATTTTAGCATTGATAGATACTGGTGCAACAACATCGCTACTTGAAACAAATAAATTAGTAAAATATAAAAGAATACAACTTATACAAAACATTTGACCTAATTCATGGAATAATAGTACTTATATTACAGAAGAAATAATCACAAACGTTCCTTTAGAATTTAATGAAAACCCAACTATGACTCGGAAACTAGTAGATTTTAAGGGTAAATATTGCAATACAATTATTGGACAGAATATACTGACTCCAATGCGTAGCGTTATTCATATGTACAATCGACCCGTTACATTTAATGGTAATAAAGTAATTTCTTTTTCAACCATTCATTTTTAGTGAAATGCATGATTTAGAAGAAATCAATGTGGATAAGCAGGTCCTTGACAATTTATTTCGCGGCTTACACAAACAAGAAAAAATCTTAATAAGTATAAAGACCTAATTTACGCAGAAGGACAAACTCTAACAACTACATATATACATAATAAATCATGAAATTAAAACTGTATCAGACAGTCCGGTATATTTGAAAATATATCGTTATCCCCAAATACACGAACAAGAAATATGTAGGCAAATCAACGACATGCTTAAACAAGGTATCATTCGAGAAAGTAATTCGCCATACAATAGTCCCTTATGGGTCGTTCCTAAGAAATTAGACAGCTCAGGTGAAAATAAATGGAGGCTTGTTATCGAGTACAGGGCATGAAACAATATAACAATCGATGACAAATTCCCGATAACAACCATTGAAAATATTTTGGATAAACTAGGTAGAGCGCAATATTTCACTACAAATGATTTGGCAAAAGGGTTTCACCAAACTCTCGTTAAACAAGAACGTCGGTCAAAAACTGCCTTTCCACGCCATATGGACATTTCGAGTTCAACCGAATGCCATTTGGACTAAAAAATGTGCCTGCCACATTTCAAAGATTTATTAACAAACTACTGAAATATTAATTCATTTGAAAAACTTAGAGAGTAATAACAGAATCCCCGGTACTTAAGTACCCCGGTTTTGAAAAACAGTTTCAGGTCGTCACAGAAGCAAGTTCAACGGTCTTTTACAACAGGATAATCATTCACTATGTTATGCGAGTAGAACTTTATACGATCACGAAAAAAATTATTCAGTTACTGGACGAGAACTGCTTGCTATTGTTTGGGCTACTAATTATTTTAGACCAGACTTGTACGGAGCATACTCTTGCAGAACCCCCAAAGGTGATCTAGTCCCGATGCCCAGAGCATACTTAAAATATGGAGGGAACACTTCTCCTGCTTGCTGAATGGCAGTGAATGCACAACGCCAGGAGAAGGCGAACCCGATTCCCCAATCGATAACGATGGAGCAGACGTTCCATTGCCGGACCATGAAGAAGTTCGAATAGCAATTAACCTCCTGAAGAACAACAAAGCGGCGGGGGCCGATGGATTGCCGGCCGAGCTATTCAAACACGGCGGCGAAGAACAGATAAGGAGCATGCATGCATGCATCAGCTTCTTTGTGAAATATGGTCGGACGAAAGCATGCCCAACAATTGGAATTTAAGTGTGCTATGCCCAATCCATAAAAAAGGAGACCCCACAATCTGCGCCAACTACCGTGGGATTAGCCTCCTCAACATTGCATATAAGGTTCTATCGAGCGTATTGTGTGAAAGATTAAAGCCCACCGTCAACAAACTGATTGGACCTTAATAGTGTGGCTTCAGACCTGGAAAATCAACAACCGACCAGATATTCACCATGCGCCAAATCTTGGAAAAGACCCGTGAAAAAAGAATCGACAAACACTACCTCTTCGTCGATTTCAAATCTGATTTCGTCAGCACGAAAAGGAGCTGCCTTTATGCCGCAATGTCTG
This sequence comes from Bactrocera tryoni, assembly GCF_016617805.1. Taxonomy (NCBI): domain Eukaryota; kingdom Metazoa; phylum Arthropoda; class Insecta; order Diptera; family Tephritidae; genus Bactrocera; species Bactrocera tryoni. The sequence goes on from NW_024395824.1 coordinate 3,526,582, forward strand.
AATTTGGTATCCCCGCAAAACTAATACGGCTGTGTAAACTGACGTTGAGTAACACCAAAAGCTTCGTCAGGATCGAGAAGGACCTCTCCGAGCCGTTCGATACCAAGCGAGGTTTCAGACAAGGTGACTCCCTATCGAGCGACTTCTTCAACCTGCTTCTGGAGAAAATAGTTCGAGCTGCAGAACTTAGTAGAGAAGGTACCATCTTCTATAAGAGTGTACAGCTGCTGGCGTATGCCTGTTGGCTCTTGCCAACAGGTGCTACTTCGGACTGAGTAGGCAATTGAAAAGTAAAGTCCTCTCTCGACGAACAAAAGTCTATAAGTCGCTCATAATTCCCGTCCTGCTATATGGTGCAGAGGCTTGGGCGATGACAGCAACCGATGAGTCGACGTTACGAGTTTTCGAGAGAAAAATTCTGCGAAAGATTTATGGTTCTTTGCGCATTGGCCATGGCGAATATCGCATTCGATGGAACAATGAGCTGTACGAGAAATACGACGACATTGAAATAGTTCAGCGAATTAAAAGACAGCGGCTACGTTGGATAGGTCATGTTATCCGGATGGATGAAAACACTCCAGCTCTGAAAGTATTCGACGCAATACCCGCCGGTGGAAGCAGAGGAAGAAGAAGACCTCCACTCCGTTGGAAGGACCAAGTGGAGAAGGACCTGGCCTCGCTTGCAATATCCAATTGGCGCCACGTAGCGAAAAGAAGAAACGACTGGCGCGCTGTTGTTAACTCGGCTATAATCGCGTAGGCGGTGTCTACGACAATTAAGATGAAGACTTGTACGGTACCAAATTTGATATTCTATCAGATCATCAGCTCTTAAAATGGCTTTTCATTAAATGGCACGGGAAAATGAGTCCAAGATTACATCGCTGGTTAATCAAGTTATGCGAATTTAATGTAAATATTTCCTACGTTAAAGGTAAAGAAAACTTAGTAGTGGGCTTTCTTAGCAGAATTAATGAATATACTAACGAAATTATCATGATAAATGCATCTACTGTTTCTTTATATAATAATGCATCAGACGATTTAGATACCATTCACTCATAGTGTGAAGATTTTGATAACCTCATCCCAATACAACTATTGTAAATAGATTTAAAACTCAAATTACTTTAACAAAACATAAAACTAAAAATATAGAATTCAATCATAAAAATAAAATGATTTAAGTATATAAACCCTTTCGATTTTGAAAATAATTCAGAATCAATTTTAAAAGAACATTTAAGAAAAGTAAAAGTTGGAATATATACAGAGTTAGATTACAATCAATATAATATTTTACAAAATAAATTAATTGAATTATTTGCAGGATTAAGAAATATCAGATTCGTTCGTTGTTCATTTCATGCAAAAGAAATTGAAACAGAAGAAGAAGCTTTTAAACTAATCAATAATTTCCATATAAATTAAACTGATTATACCGGTACTGATGAAAATTACTTTGGACTAAAAAAGATAATTTATATTCCTAATTTGAAATTTTTAATGAAAAACTTCATTAATAATTCCTCCACTTTTACCAAATCTTAATTTGATAGAAATTCAATTAAAGCCAAATTTCCTTTAACTGAAACTCCAACAGACATAATACAAATAATACATATCGATGTCAACACAAATATAAAATCAAATTTTCTGACATTTATTGATCGTTTTTCAAAATTTGCAAACAGAACCAATCAAACTACAAGTATAATAGAAAAACTTAGACTTTATAAATCTCAAAAGGGATATTTTAATAAATTAATTTCCGATTATGAATTCATAAGTGTTAACATTAAAGACTACTTAAAAACTGACAATATAGGTCTTTATTTAGAAAAACCTAACAACTACACTGGCAATGCCAATATTGAAAAATTGCATAGCTATATTTCTAAAAAAAATTCGAGTTTTAATGATTGAACAAAAACCCCTTAATACAAAAAGAAAAATTAGTAAAGCAATAGAATATAATAACAATTATTATCATTCGGTTACAAAAGATAAATCGTTAAATATTGAAGAAGAAAATTGTAAAAAAAGAAAAAAATTATGAAAACATTTTAATAAGAAAAAATTAATTTATCAATAAAAGAAATGAAAAGAGAGTATTTTACAAAGAACAAAGGTGTAATATACACATTAAAAATTATAAATCTTTAAGGTGTAAAGAACAACCATGTTTCAAGATGGACGATATTATCTACGACTTCGAAGGTATAACTATTAAAAGTTAAAAGCGACGACTGTTCGTTTGATGACAGAAGATATAGCGTATTGCCCTCGTTCACTGCCAGACCCATTTTCTTTGCTTCCTTGTCCAGTCTGGATAAAGCAGAACTATCGGCGCGGGTGTTGAGGCCGATTATATCAATATCATCGGCATACGCCAGCAGCTGTACACTCTATAAAAGATTGTACCTCCTCTATTAAGTTCTGCAGCTCGAATTATTTTCTCCAGCAGCAGGTTGAAGAAGTCGCACGATAGGGAGTCGCCTTGTCTGAAACCTCGTTTGGTATTGAACGGCTCGGAGAGGTCCTTCCCGATTCTGATGGAGCTTTGGGTGTTGCTCCACGTCAGCTTACTCAGCCGTATTAGTTTTGCGGGGATACCAAATTCAGAAATCGCGGCATAAAGGCAGCTATTTTTCGTGCTATAAAAAGCAGCCTTGAAATCGACGAAGAGGTGGTGTGTGTCGATTCTCCTTTCACGGGTATTTTCCAGGATTTGGCGCATGGTGAATATCTAGTCGGTGGATGATTTGCCAGGTCTAAAGCCACACTGATAAGGTCCAATCAGTTTGTTGACTGTGGGATTTAATCTTTCACACAATACCCTTCATAGAACTTCTTATGCGATGTTGAGGAGGCTTATCCCACCGTCGTTGGCGCAGATTGTGGGGTCTCCTTTTTTATGGATTGGACATAGCACACTTAAATTCCAATCGTTGGGCATTGTTTCGTCCGACCATATTTTACAAAGAAGCTGATGCATGCTCCTTATGTATCAGTTCTTCGCCGCCGTGTTTGAATAGCTCGGCCGGTAATCTATTGGCCCCCGCCGCTTTGTTGTTCTTCAGGCGGGCAATTGGTATTCGAACTTCTTCATGGTCGGGCAATGGAACGTCTGCTCCATCGTCATCGATTGGGGAATCGGGTTCGCCTTCTCCTGGCGTTGTGCGTTCACTGCCATTCAGCAGGCTGGAGAAGTGTTTCCTCCAGAATTTAAGTATGCTCTGGGCATCGTTCACTAGATCAGCTTTGGGGGTTCTACAAGAGTATGCTCCGGTCTTGAAACCTTCTGTAAGCCGCCGCATTTTTTCGTAGAATTTTCGAGCATTACCCCTGTCGGCCAGCTTATCAAGCTCTTCATACTCACGCATTTCGGCCTTTTTCTTCTTCTGTCCACAAATGCGTCTCGCTTCCCTCTTCAACTCTCGGTATCTAGTTCATCCCGCACGTGTTGTGGTCGATCGTAAGGTCGCGAGGTAGGCAGTCTGTTTTTCCTCCACTGCGATACGACACTCCTCGTCGTACTAGCTGTTCGTTTGCATTTTCCGAAGACTAATGGCTTCGGTTGCAGCTGTACGTAAGGAGTTTGAAATGCCGTTCCACAGTTCCCGTATACCGAGTTGTTGACGAGTGCTCTCAGAGAGCAGGAGTGCAAGCCGAGTAGAAAATCGTTCGGCTGTCGGTTGTGATTGCAGCTTCTCGACGTTGAACCTTCCTTGCGTTGGGTGGCGTGAGTTTTTTGCTGCACAGAGGCGGGTGCGAATCTTAGGTGCAACAAGGTAATGGTGCGAATCGATGTTAGGACCTCGGAGCGCACGCACATCATAGGAGACGTATCTTCCGCCTATCACAACATGATCGATCTGGCTCGTGGTTTTTCGATCCGGAGACAGCCAGGTAGCTTGATGTATCTTCTTATGCTGGAATTTAGTACGACAGATAACCATATTTCGGGCCCCGGCGAAGTCAATCAGCCTCAATCCATTTGGGGATGTTTCGGCTGAATTTACCGACCACCGGAAATTCCATCGAAACTGTGCGTGAATTCAGCAAAGGTAAGCCGAAATCACGAAATCATTGAAATCCATGGAAATGGAAAAAGAACATCTCCAAAACATCGATTTATCGCATTTTAACCGAACATTTGGGCCGTATTCAACGTGTTCGGCCCGAATATCGCGAAAATGAAAGTTGGCGTTTGTAGCACGATAATGAGCTGTCTCATCGATCGACGCTTGTGACCGATTATTTGATCAAAAATCACATTTTAACCATTAACCACTACGCGTATTCACCTGATGTGGCACCGTGCGACTTCTTCCTTTCCGGAAAAATTCTTTTGCCCATGAAAGGAAAGCGTTATGCAGGCGTAGAGTCCATTCAAAAGGCTTGCACAGTATGCCGGCCATACCGGCCAACGAGCTAAAACACTCGTTCGACATGCTTTTGGACCATGCAAAAAGCTGTGTTGAAGCAGAAGGAAACTATCCTAAATAAAATAGATTGATTTTCCCGAAAAAACCATTTGTTCTGTTCTTTTAAGTCCTATTTACTTTGAAACGCACCTTGTATTTCTAAAATATAAAATCGTGTATAATATATACTTTTTATAACTCGCGCGTCCCGCGGTATCAAGCACTTTCGTTCATAGCTATGCTTTTTTTCTGTGCGCATCTTTCACAATGTTTTTTTCATATTGAACTTCCCCTCAAATGCGCGAGGATAACAAAAAGAATTAAAAAAAAATAGCCTGGAAACCCCTTATTTACATGTTGCCCAGAAATTGAAGAATCTTCTGATGTTCACTTCAGAATAGAAAAGTGCAACTTGGTTCATGGCCGACTGTAAAAATTTATTTCATTCATTTATTTTTTCTTCTATATATGTTTTTAAATTATAAAATTGCATAAATGAAAATCCTGCGACATAATTATTTTATATTTTTACTTAATATACATATGTATACTTTCAAAGTTTTTCGATTTAGCCCATTTTATATATTCAACGCTAAGAAAATGCAGCCCAATCAAAAATTCATAAGTCAATTTTGAATAATAAAGCACTGCAAAATGAAACAAAGTGTCAAAATAGATGACGTTGTCGCGAGATGTCGATGTATAGAAACTTTTTTAGCGTTGAAAGCTTGGCAAAATTCCGACTTCTTTGGCGCCGTGATCTGAAGTTACCGTTGGAAAAAGGAAGTCCTTATGATTAAAAAAGATAGCGGGTTATACGTACCGCAAACGCTTAGTTTACGAGATATTCAACTTTAAAATTCAAAAATTCCCAAAATTCGAACATTTCAACAAGCTATTTCACAACGTTTTACACACTCTACGCACATTTTTCAATTCAAATTAATTAAATTAAACTATAAACATTTAAATAAATCCGTATTTTACACTTTTTGCCTAAGAAATCTTTATTTTATAAATTACATTTTACACTCGTAGTAAACAACATTTATGTGCTTACAATTAGGACGAAATGGAGCGCTGTCATATGATAACAAGGCAATTCGCTGAAATTCCTCTTTTTTGCGAAAATTCCTATATTCATGCATATGGATATTTTCTTTTTTAAATTTATTAAACAAATAAATAACATTTTAAATATGTATAAGTAATATTATATAACATTATTACGTAATAAAGTGTAAAGTATACAGTATAAACACTCTTTCCAAGCATATCCATATTTTCTTTATTTAATTTAATAAACAAATAAGTAATATGATATAGTAATATTATATAATACATAGTATTATATATATTGTCACGCAACATACAAAACAACGTATCATCAAAAAAAAGGAAAACGCTGTCAGATATAATAACGAATATATAACCATCTCAAATTTCATATCAATGCATGATAACCAAAATATAACCACTTTATAACCAAAACTCAAATGTTTTTAATAGGAATGGTTTCTATTATATGGTTTTCTTATAAACTATTTTGCATTTTAGGTGACGATATGTACTATATAAGTAATATTATATTATAATATTACGTAATAAAGTGCAAAGTATGGAGTACATATACAATATATAATACATTTTAAAAACACATAAGTAATACTATATAATAATATTACGTAATGAAATAATAAAATACCTGGCTCACCTCTGGTATTCGCGCGACCAGGGTTATGTTTTTAGAGCGCGGCCGAATGCCGCCAACGTAGAGAGGAGTACTATTCGAAAGTCACCCCGAAATGATATAAATTGTATATAAGTATATTATCATAGATTTTTACTTATTTGTGTTTATTAAATATAAATCACATATTATACATATACATATATGTACGGAAGACATGTTCACAACTCAATTATAACTTGAAAAATGTTGTAAAATTTTTTTAATTATAGTTCATATAGAAAAGAGAATCACATATTTGGCGTTTAAGATGTGGCAACGCTCGTTTTCCTCATAATTGGAAACAATCTAACCTTTGCAACGAAGAGTGTGCTAAGTGATTTTTAAGTTAGTAAATTTAGGCAAAATATTTCAAAATAAAAGTGAAATGTGAACTTATTTCAATGTTTAGAGTGTATATTTAAATATACATAGAAAAATACCATGTGTTTTTAGTGCAAATTTTTGAATTTTTAATTAGGAATACATATTTTAAAAAATATAAGTTATTTTTACACTATTTTTGCATATTCCTCATCTGGAGAAGCTCCCCTATTCGCACATACCCCATTTATACGGAAATTTGTTTTTTTTACCCTTCCGCCAAAGTAATCAGAATCGTGCCAAAAGCCTTATTACTGCAATGGTATCAAATGACTCTTATTTGAAATACAATAACACTTTGAAGTCAGAAGTTGCTAGAAGAATGTGCTGGTAGTGTTAGAAGTTGCCGAAATAATAACTGTTCATTGGCATGAGAATGGTAACTTCAATTCAGTTAAACATCTGTAATTTTAATTGCTCAGTGGCATAAGACTCCTAACTGCAATTCAGCTAAACAGATGTAATTGTGCTGTGGTGGAATTTATTGCAGGCGGAGTTGCCACATATACTCTCCCCCCAGTGACTTTCGTATGATATAAGGGGAACGAAACAGTCTTATCTCTCCTGGAGTAATACTCTCCCCCCAGTGACTTTCGTATGATATGAGGGGAACGAAACAGTCTTATCTCTCCTGGAATAATACGAAGAGGCTTGTCCATGATTCCAGCTGCTGGCTAAAATTGACTGGTAGTTGGTTCCTCACCACGTTGAGGCTTATAACTTTTCACAGGTTCTCCGGGTTGCTGAGTGTTTTTAGTGAATTCTTTGGTGATGTAGAAGTATGCTGGCTTAAGCCTATCCACGGAAAATTTGCTGCAGTCCAGAATAGGGTGGTTCTAGTGGTCGCTTTACTGCATCGATGCGGAGAAAAACTTAGGAGCAAGTGTAGAGATTTTTCAAGATGAAAATTCGAGATTTAGTGTAATGAGCAGTTGGTGTGGGCCTTAATCCTCTAATATGCTCACAAAATTTCTCGACAAAAATCTGTGAGTCCGGTGGAGTACCGTTGGAAGAACTTCCGGCCAAGGAGAAACAGAGTTGCACATTAGAGCTGCCTTGAGCGTTCAGTCCATTTGATTGCGAATGATAGGGCGTTATTCTTATGCGATGGGCACCATTCAGCCATGTTAAAGCCGTGAAGAGCGCAGGCTCAAACTGGGTTCCTTGATCTGTGGTGCTGGTGAGCGGTGTGCCGAACTGAGTAATCCAGTTCGAGTAGAAAGCAGTGCAAACGACGTCAGCTGTCATGTCCTTCAAAGGAACAGCAACCGGCCATCTGGAAAATCTATCTATGATTTTTAACAGTACCTGAGATGATTGACAACTGTAAGTTCAATGAGATCGAGGTGTGCATGGTGTAACCTAGCGTCAGGTATGTCAATGTGTTTAGGTGTGAGGCGATTGTGACGCTGAATCTGGAAGCGTTGGCACAGTATGCAGTTGCGAGATCAGTTCAGTGCATCCTTCTTGATGCCCTGCCAAATGTACTTTTGCTTGAGTGTGCGGGCCGTAACTCTACCACTAGGATGAGAGAGTCCATGGACTGTGTCGAAGGTCACTCGGCAAAGATTTTTGTGAATATAAGTCTTACCACACCGGATGATGTGTGACAATAAATTGAGGTGTTTTCGTCAATTGATAGACGTTGAAATTTAAAAGTCGTGTTGTTGTTGCGAATGCTGCTGGAGTTCTTCGTCCTCTTGCTGCTCATGCTAAATTCTTTCGTCACTCAAAATGGTCGGCATGCTAATGTTACTAATTATGGATGGGGCGTCAACCCCCACCTTCTCTTCACCTTTGAGGTAAACGATCTCAGTGGTGAATCCGTTTTAATTATAAAGTGGCGATCCTCTAGTATGTGTCGGAAAAATTTAATAGCTGCAAATGTTGCTAACAGCCCTCTGTCGTACGTGCTGTACTTCATCTCTGTGGGGCTGAGCTTCCTGGAGAAAATTCCAATTTGCTTCCAGATGCTATCCTCGAACTTTGGATGCCTCAGTTATGTGAGAGAGAGATGCGGTAGATGAAAGGAATGTTCTAGTTGCTGCTGCAACATTCTCCTTACAGTCTTTTAGGGCTTTTTCAGCCTCTGGTATCCAAGGCACTTTGCGTTTGTCGTTTTTCTTGGCATTTTTTAGAAAGGAATTCAATGGTGCCTGTAGCTGTGCAGCATTGGGAATACATTTGCCGTAGTAATTGATCATCCCCAGGATCTACGGAGATCGGTGATGGTCTCAGGCTTGGGAAATGACAGGATCGTATCAACGCGTTCAGCTTGAGGTTTGTATCCATCGTTGTTAATTTAATAAAGGTATTTCACCTCTTCTTTTGCGAAATTGCACTTACTGGAATTCATAGTGAGTTTGTTGGCGCTTAGTACGTTGAAAATCTGCTCTAGATGTTTAAGATGTTCCTCATGAGTTTCAAAAGCCACTATGAAACAGCCAACAAAGTCCAAACCTCTCAAGATGATGTCCATGTGGCGCTGAATGGTCTGGGTTGCATTACGTAGTCCCGGCGGCATTCCCAGCAACTCAAAAGAACAGAAATGTTTGTGACTGCTGCCTTCTCGATGTCCTCTGGAGCCACGGGAATCGGATGATAAGGACGAGTGCGATCGATTGTTAAAAAAATTTTGTTTCCGTGGAAGCGCTGCAATAAGTCTCCAGCGACAGGTACTGGGTAGCGATCAGGGACCGTTTGCGCGTAGAGTCGCCTGAAGTCTCCAGAACTTCACCAGCCCCACAGCTTCTTGCTGCTAGAAGGTCGAATCACCCCAAGCTCTAGCAGCAGGTTGATGTCATATTTTGCTGCTTTTAATTTGTTACCGGCTAGTCGGCGGACTCGTTCTACTACCGGAGAGCCCGTGGTGACGATGTGGTGACCCACGTCAACCATGCTATGAGAGGCTGATGTGACGCTGAGTTTGGTGATATCAATAAAACGATTTAGTAGGTCGACATACCTGTTGTCGGTATGGGTGTTGAAAAGGGCTTGCAGGTCCGCTGTCGAAATACCATATTCCGTGGTTTCAGTAAGATCTCCCGTCGCAGTGAGTAATGTTAACGGATCGATGTTTTTTTAGGCCTATCAGTAGGCCATAGTGTACGACGAACTCAGCCCACATGATCGCAGACTGAATGTCAGCGATGATGAAGGGCCATGTGAAAGCTCGACGAAGAGCAAGGTTGAGAGTGACTGGTTGATGACCGTATTTATTGATGCTAGTTGAGTTTGCTGCGTAAAGTTTAAATTCCGACGGTACTATTTTTGCTTGACAAAAGCTCTTGGTACTTTAGAAAGTCAGAGTCTCTATGGCCCGCTCTAGGTTGCTGGTGTCGTAACTGTGATGTGGCTGGGAATGGAAACAACTGTTTGCGACGGCTTGGACATGAGCTGGTAAAGCCTGGATACTGGTTGACATGACCTGAGAACTGGTGTGGTTTTCCATGGCACTGTCTGTAGCTTCGGCGAGCTGGTCAAGCGTGCTGTTATTCTGGACGGCTTTGAGGATTTTGCATATGATGTCAGGCAACAGCGTCAATCACTTACTGCGAAGAAGCTCTTCTGATGCTCTGTTGCCAGCCAGGGTCTTCATCTCCCTGAGAAGCTGGCTAAGCTTCGGATCCCCAAGTTCAAGCTCTGTCAAAAGCTTGTACAACTGGCGATCAACTGAATCGGTGAAATAGTACTTATCTTGAGCTGGTGGTGCCCTGATGATGTCCGACACCTCTTTGAGTACTTCTGGCTTTAAAGCGCCGACGACTGCTTGGTACATAGTATTGTCGTTTCTGATGTTTCGCGACCCTAGCTGAGCCTCCACCTGAATCCCAGAGCTTGGGATCGTTGGTCTAAAATTCAGGGAGTCTGAGTTGTGTGACTGCCATAATTTGTGCATCGTTATTAGACTGGACGTTGCGATACAGATAGTGGTGTTAAAGATGCCTGGTACCACATTGAAATTAATGTTTGCACCAGATGTTCGCTGAAAAGCACTTGCTGAACGTGAAGAATTATGTAGCAGCATGTCGCTTCGCCGCTGTGGTTGCGTCTCTGCTATCCTTTGGTGTTGTTGATTTTGCTCATGGCGAACAGGTGAACGATCGAGAGTCTTTTTTGTTGTACTTATAGTATCATGTGAATACTATTGGGATTAGCTTGACGCAATCCTCAGGAATCACCTCGGGGTCACCAAGTTTGGCGTTAAAAGCCTTATTACTCCAATGGTGTCAAATCATTCTTATATAAAATATAATAACACTTTGAAAAATTAACGTTCTTTATTTATATATTATACTAGACTACCCGTGCACGCTTCACTGTTGCTGATACATAGTTAATACTACTACCATCTATATGATTTCTATAAGTTGGATTATAACTATTATGTAGTTATTGAGATATAATATTTTGTGAAGCAACTTGTGTTAGTTTAGAAAAAAATGGATCATAAAGCATTTCGTGTGTTTATAAAGCATTTGGCTTTTTGGGGAAAATACTGTTGAATTTGGGCTCAGGGAAATTCACCGTTGAAAAGATATTTGCTAAGCTGGAAACAGGCGAAATGAGCAAAGTAAGTGCCTCGCAAGTTCATAATCCAACAAAAACAACGAATAACTTATTCTGTGAAGTGTTTAAGTGCTCTCTAATCGGAATAAAGCCGGAATTTTTCGTCAGTGATAGAAACATAGCTCCATCATTTCCCAGTGGAGTCCAATCGACAGTCATTGTAGTGGACTGCACATGATGAACCTGATCATGTTCTCAGGCGTGGAAAACCGAAAAAGGCGGCTGGAAAGACTATGACATCAGTCTTTTGGGATGCACGTGGTAAAATACATACTCAACGACTGATTACTCAGCCAGTTATAATCTATATCACTGCGAATTTGGTTGCAGTTATTTTCTTCTATTCCAAATATTTTGCAATTGTATTATTTTTGAGAAGACTCTGTTTAAAATTGTAGGCATATATTCAAATGATTCCTTCAAACATGAATTCTGAACAAATGCTTATGATTTGAAATACATATAATTTTTGTATTTATGAGTTGTATTAAAATTTGACATAAAGAGATAAAAGGTATCCTATGTCCTTACCCTGGTTCTAAGCTACCTCTCCACCAATTTTCAGCCAAATCGGTTCAGCCGTTCTGGAGTTATAAATGGTGTAACTAACACAACTTTCTTTTATTTAATATATAATAAAACAGGAAAACAGTGTTTTACAGTTCATACTTAGGTTATGCTTAGGCACTGAAAATGGGAGGCTTAAGCAATGCTTAAATAACAACTGATTTTTGTTTTGAATTTTCAGCGACATCTTTCGTAGTGTAGGGCAAGTGTCCGTTCGTTTGTACTCAATAACAGCTTATACTTTTCCTTCAGTTCCCATAGGTGCTCCGACTCGCTAGTGATAAAATTTGGGGTTCTTTTGTTGTTTTCATCAATTTTTGATATAATTTTCCTCGCAAATTTATGTATTGTCTGGTATTTTTTAAATATTTCACACATATTTTTATGAATGACATTTGTAAAACATATGTTGCCCATAACGTTGCCATATATCAGAATAAAATTTTATAAAAATTAAGCATTGACTGTGAAACGCAAACGACTACTCAGTTTGTAACAATACTTAGCTAAGATTTTGTTTAGGCACAACTTAAGTATGGACTGTGAAACCGGCCAAAAATTCTATACCTAAATGCAACTAAATGAAATTTTTTTTGCATTTAGGAAATACATGCAGAAATCAACTCTGCGATTTCCTAAATTCCTCTGAAATCTCCCAAATTCGACGAAGATTTACTGGAAAAGTATGGCAGCATTGCTTATTTGTCTGACCATACATATGTACATAACTTTATTTATTTCACGGATTGTATGTGATTTTTTCCTTAATTTAGAATATTGGAAGTCATAGAGTCGTATAACTTTACCACAAATAATATAAACTTCAAACAGCGCATTTTCATTTAATGTTTTTAGCAAATGGCAGCTTTTGTTATGACAGCCTAAATCCATGAAAATTTAGAAAGAAATATAGCGCCATCTACTGTAACATGCCGCACTTACTCAATACCGCTGTTAGCGTAGCTCTTTGCTAATAATAAACAAATAATTTGCAATAAATAAATAATGCGAAATAATAAGGAGAGTTATAAACTATCCTATCTTTCAAGTTGGACCAAACTGCACACAGTGTTAAAAATTTCATTAAAATTGGTTCAGTAGTTTAGGAGTCCATCGAAAACAAACAACGTGACACGTGATTTTTATATATTAAGATATATTAGGTCTACAACTTTGCTTCCGCCGTTTTTTTTTTGTAAATTTAAGGCTGTATTGTATAAAAACGGTCCAAAGTGTTTATTCCCTCAAAACGCAATGCTTAATTAACACACGAAATGCTTTAAGATCAATTTTTTTTGTAAACTAACACAAGTTGCTTTACAAAAATTCAATATATTTTAATACCTAATAGAAATCATATAGATGGTAGTACATAGTAGAGTAATAGTATTTTCTATGTATGTGCCAGCCTCACTAAAGCGTGGACGGATCCTCAGCCGCACTTTTCTTGGAATTAAAAAAGAAAAGCAAAATTTCCCGAAAATGTCGAGAATTTGGCTCAAAAAGTGACATTTTCAGTTGAGAATAAGTTTGGGATGCAAACAGATCTCTACAAATATTTTGTTGGGATAATGTTGACACAAATGTCCAAGATCGATATAAAGCGATTTAATCGACCAGTGCTTGACCCTAGAGCAAAGAAGGAAGCAAAGTAGACCAATATATTATGTATATATAATCCTAAATTTATCTCGATTATTTTTAGGTGATGACAGCCATTTAACCGTTAGCTAAACCAACCTATTATACTCTGTAGCAACTTGTTGCAAGGGTACAAAAATATAAGATAAAAAAATTATAATTGAGAGAATGAATTAAGCTAAAACTGTAATAAATAAAAAATTTTAATTTAATAACGCGGAATAAATTTTTTCTTTTATTTTTAAACTCGTGTTACGCCTAATATTCGATTGATATAAGCGCCCATTACATTCAGTAATTCGAGAAACCTCGAACTGATTTCGCACACGCTTTAGGTTTTTAATCGACAAACATTTTGTAGATAAACCCAAGTAGTTACAGTTCTAAGACTATACCCGATTCTTACTGTTGCATTCTCGCAACGTACTCTGAAAACGTGTGTAACCCTTGTGTAAGACACGGTAGCCAATCCGTTTGGAGCCTGGGTTACGGCTAAAAGAGAGGAAGTTTCAGCGGAACCCCGCCGACGTATTCAGTTTAAGGGTTCGCCGAAGTTAATTTGAGCGTCTGCTTACCAGAGGTGCGGCTGCGAGCGGGCGTCGGTCTTGAAACAACGGATCGCTATATAAATCTGTACGAGAGTCTATAGGACTCTCTCAGCGAGGTTGTGTGCTGGGTTTGGGACCTGCACCTTAAAAGCCTACTGCCAATGAAAAAGAAAATACAGCGGGCATTCACTTGGAATGTCCGGCGCTTTATTTGGGAAAGTGCCGCTGCCCATCTGGTTGATACCAAGCGAAATTTCAGACAAAGAGTTTCCTATAGTGTGATATATTTTGAAAAGAGACTGTTGAAAACATATTTTAGGTACATAAGTTTAGTCGTTTTAAGAAGTAATAAGAACTTGCACCTACTGAAGAAATTTTCAATTTAATCAGTTTAGCTTTTAATTATTTTTTATTTTCCGGAGGGATATACCATAGTTACATGTTGAAAGAAAAGTTGGAATAAAACTAAAAAGTAATTAACTAGACACAGTAATTATAGTTGGGTTTTTGATAAATCAATGAATTTATTAAATAGTTAAGCTAAAACAAAAAAATCTCATTATAAAGTAATCTGTGGCTTAGTTTTGTATAACTTCGCTCAAACAATTTAAGATGTTGATGATGATTTTCAAAGATCGGGATTTCAGTGCAGTGAGACATGGAACAGGGTTTTGACGTACAAGGCATTGCCCAAAGTTAGATGGAAATCCATATATCGGGACATAATAGTCCGAATTTTTGTGATATTCTTACAGTACAGCGCGAAAATGGACGAAATTAAACAAAAATCACGTCTACTTCCCATATAACACAATTCTCAATTCGATCTGATTCTTTCATTTTCCAGTATACAAATAAGGAACCAATCAGTGCCTTTGATGTGTTTCACCTTATGAAAAACTGTAGTCACAATCAGACTAGAACTGTTCAAATCCTCAACTACCGAATATGTTATGTGGATACCATTTTCAATTTATCCTGACAATATTCAACAGTATGAAATATTCGGTTACACCCGAACATAGCCCTTTCTTACTTGTTAGTTTATATTAACGTGTTTATTGAAACTTCAAACTATTAAAATAAGGAACTGAATATTAATGTAACGTAATGTATTACAGTTTAGACGTGAAGTATATCATTAAAAAACTTCAGGCAAGTAAACAATATAAATTTAATAATAAATAATAAGCAAACTCTAATTACCACAATGATCTTTAATGACTCATCTTACTTACCTTCGGATTTAAGCCTGATCCTTGCCGAAGAAATGTTCCCGTTATAAACCAAAAGCTGTTTGATACGGAAAATTGATTTTCAACTATATCGGATTCTTTCATGCAGGGATGTGGATTGTTCCATTCATATGGTGAAAATCGGGCCATCACGAATAAAGTAAGTGAAACAAGGATATAAGCGGTAAGCACATACAACCAAATTTCCATTGCCAATGGATTCATGAAAGAAAAAAGTCGCGTAGGCTGGCTGGTAGGAACCTAAGAAAATTTGAAATTTTGTTATACCATCTTGAAAAATATGTAGGTAAATATCACACTACAATATTATAAAACGTTATAAATGTTATACTGTAGTAAGTAGATGTAAGTTTATATTAAGGAATAACACAACACCGAACATAATTTTTAACAGTACTAGGTATTCCGAATTTGCGCAAAGTTTATGTATAATATTACTAAACCTTAATCCTGAATCTCAATATAAAGTTTGAAGTACTTGGGCGCACTTTTTTCAGAAGTCGGTTGCGTCTATTTTAAAAGCCAACGGTTTAATTTTGCTGTTTCTGTATCCTTTTCTGATGCCTACAGGCTACAGACCTTATCTATTGACTTTCACATCTGCCTCGAACATGCCCTCACATTTATAACGACATTCTGCAACCCAATCATGTGGTAATCTATGAAGGAGTGCAAACACGTTTATAAAATTTTTTTATAATTAATTACTTAAGAGCTTTTAGTACTCTTTCAACATGTTGCTTCAGGGTATAACTGTTGGCCATTCACTTGGGAGTGGCCAGAAACGAAATAAAAAACAAGCAAAAGCCTCGGAAGGAAAACCCCTCTTTTGATGACGACCTCAGCAAATAAATCAAGATGTGCGATGGACGGGGCAAGGACTAAGGCAAGTAGGTCCTTTTGGCATTTACTGCAAGGGTCATACAAGGTGCGTTCCAAAATAAACTTAAAAACAAAGCAGAACAAATGGTTTTTTCGGCAAAATCAATTTATTTTATTCTAAAAAGTCTCCTTCGTCTTCAATACAGCTTTTTGCACGGTCCAAAGGCATGTCAAACGAGTGTTTTAGCTCGCCAGTATGCCGGTACAAGCCTTTTTAATGGCCTCTACGCATGCATAATGGCTTCCTTTCATGGGCAAACGTATGTTTCCGAAAAGGAATAAGCTGCGCAGTCCCATATCAGGTGAATACGGGGAGTGATTAATGGTTGTTCACATGAGCTATGGACGTTTTGCAACATCCCACATCGCAGCACGTCACGTCACAACACCTCATCACACAACAGTTCACAGCACACACCACTACACACACACGCATCAAACACAGTACCTTACACCGCTCATTATTACAACACAACAACCACACGATAATCAACGAGACGACTCGGAATAATCTAATATTCACCACCCAAACTATCGAAAGGATAAATCCGAACGGGATTGCTCTTTTTATCGTTTCATCCGTGAAGAAAGTCGGTCGACCCGCAACTATTGATTTTCTAAAACCGCAACCTCCGCTTTTTATACTCTCGCAACAATGTTCCTAAGGAGAGTATTATAGTTTTGTTCACATAACGGTTGTTTGTAAGTCCTAAAACTAAAAGAGTCAGATATAGGGTTATATATACCAAAATGATCAAGGTGACGAGTAGAGTCGAAATCCGGATGTCTGTCTGTCCGTCCGTCTGTCCGTCCGTCTGTCCGTCCGTCCGTCCGTGCAAGCTGTAACTTCAGTAAAAATTGAGATATCATGATGAAACTTGGTACACATATTCCTTGGCTCCATAAGAAGGTTAAGTTCGAAGATGGTCAAAATCGGCCCACTGCCACGTATATGGAAATGCCTGAAGGAAACGACTTTGTAGAATTTGGTTGACATAGCTGTAGTAGTTTCCGAGATATGTACAAAAAACTTAGTGAGGGGCGGGGCCACGCCCACTTTTCCAAAAAAATTACGTCCTAATATGCCCCTCTTTAATGCGATCCTTTGTGCCAAATTTCACTTTATATCTTTATTTATGGCTTAGTTATGACACTTTATAGATTTTCGGTTTCCGCCATTTTGTGGGCGTGGCAGTACGCCGATTTTGCCCATCTTCGAACTTAACCTTCTTATGGAGCCAAGAAATACGTGTACCAAGTTTCATTATGATATCTCAATTTTAACTCAAGTTACAGCTTGCACGGACGGACAGACGGACAGAAATCCGGATTTCAACTCTACTCGTCACCCTGGTCACTTTGGTATATATAACCCTATATCTGACTCTTTTAGTTTTAGGACTTACAAACAACCGTTATGTGAACAAAACTATAATACTCTCCTTAGCAACTTTGTTGCGAGAGTATAAGAATACGTATATTCAGTTGGTGAAATAATCTTAATAAAAATTTTTATTTGGCATAAGTACTTGTATACTATATCGAGTAAGTATACTAGTGTTACACGTTATCAAATGGTCCATCGAGCTTTTCCGAAAAGCACCTAAGTACAAAGGAAAAAATATATGTATACATATACATATATATATATATATATATATATGTATAACCGGAAAAATATTCATATATACATATATTAAAGAGAACACAAAACATACAAAGTCACGGTGAAAAAAGAAACAAAAAAAAAAGACACGAAAAGATCACACAAGTTGAACACACAAGAAAACAAGTAAGGAAGCGCTAAGTTCGGGTGTCACCGAACATTTTATACTCTCGCATGATAAAGTGATAATCGAGATTTCATTATACGTCATTTACATATTTTTCAAATACCGTATTTTTGTAAAGTTTTATTCCGCTAGCATCATTGGTTCCTAATGTACTATATATTATACAGAGAAGGCATCAGATGGAATTCAAAATAGCGTTATATTGGAAGAAGACGTGGTTGTGAACCGATTTCACCAATATTTCGTACATGTCATCAGGGTGTTAAGAAAATATTATATACCGAATTTCATTGAAATCGGTAGAGTAGTTCCTGAGATATGGTTTTTGGTCCATAAGTGGGCGAGGCCACGCCCACTTTCAATTTTTCAAAAAAGCCTGGGTGCAGCTTCCTTCTGCAATTTCTTCCGTAAAATTTAGTGTTTCTGACGTTTTTTGTTAGTCGGTTAACGCACTTTTAGTGATTTTCAACATAACCTTTGTATGGGGGGTAAGCGTGGTTATCATCCGATTTCTTCCATTTTTGAACTGTATATGGAAATGCCTAAAGGAAACGACTCTGTAGAGTTTGGTTGACATAGCTATAATAGTTTTCGAGATATGTACAAAAAACTTAGTAGGGGGCGGGGCCACGCCCATTTTTCCAAAAAATTACGTCCAAACATGCCACTCTTTAATGCAATCCTTGGTGCCAAATTTGACTTTAATATCTTTATTTATAGCTTAGTTATGACACTTTATAGGTTTTTCGGTTTCCGCCATTTTGTGGGCGTGGCAGTGGGCCGATTTTGTCCATCTTCGAACTTAACCTTCTTATGAAGCCAAGAAATACGTGTTCCAAGTTTCATCATGATATCTCAATTTTTACTCGAGTTACAGCTTGCACGGACGGACGGACGGACGGACAGACCGACATCCGGATTTCAACTCTACTCGTCACCCTGATCACTTTGGTATATATAACCCTATATCTGACTCTTTTAGTTTTAGAACTTACAAACAACAGTGAACAAAACTATAATACTCTCCTTAGCAATTTTGTTGCGAGAGTATAAAAATCAAAGCAAAGCTGAGAACTAAGGAACTCCCTGTTTTGAAATCTAGAAAGGCAAATTTATGGATGTTGCAAATAAACAACAAAAAATATATTTTATATTTCACAGTCAACTTATTCCTTTCTAAGGAATAAATTAAATTTAAATTTGCGACACATAAGCACTTTAAATCGGTGGGCTCCAATAAAATTCCATCAAGAGTATGTGTTTAGAATTAAAAGAGAACAAGAAAAAACGTTAACTTCAGCTGCACCGAAGCTAATATACCCTTCACAGGTGCATTTATTTTAGTAACTATGTGTTCAGTTTGTGTGGAAGCTATATGCTATAGTAATCCGATCTGAACAATTTTTTCGGAGATTACATTGTTGCCTTAGAAAATAAACTATACCAAACTTGGTGAAGATACAGCGTCAAATGTGAAAAATTTCCATACAAGAACTTGATTCCGATCGTTCAGTTTGTATGGTATCTATATGCTATAGTGAACCTATCTGACCAATTTCTTCGGAGATTACATTGTTGCCTTAGAAACAAATCTATACCAAATTTGGTGAAGAGACATTGTCAAATGTAAGAGTTTTCCATACAAGAACTTGATTCCGATCGTTCAGTTTATATGGCAGCTATATGTTATAGTGGTCCGATATCGGCCGTTCCGACAAATGAGCAGCTTCTTGAAGAGAAAATGACGTTTGCAAAATTTCAAAAGGATATCATAAAAACTGAGGGACTAGTTCGTATATATACAGACGGATGGACGGACGGACGGACAGACAGGCCGACGGACATGGTTAAATCGACTCAGCTCAACATACTGATCATTCATATATACATACTTTATAGGGTCTCCGACGCTTCTTTCTGGGTGTTACAAACATCGTGAGAAACTTAATATACCCTGTTCAGGTTTAAAGTCACACAAGAGTTGTGGGAACGAGAGGAAAACTACAATACCGAGATGTGCCCAAAGTTGACTAGACAACACATATTTCCAAACTCATTTGAAAAAATGCGAGTTAAATTTGCAACGCAAGTGTTTAGCAAAACAGTTGAAACTGCTATTAAAACTATTTGCGATACATCGGATTTCAAGCAAAGTCCACAAGCGGTAGCTTTATCAACGGCTGAATTTATTTTAAAAATTGACAAAATTTTTGACTGCATGATTAGTGGATCATTATACTCCGACAAAATGTTATCGGTCTGCTATTCAACTCAACAAAGAACCACATAAATTTACTCAATTATTCTTATGGTACCTAGAGGGAGTTAAATTTGTCGACGAAAAAAAAGAGTATATTTTTTGATGGAATGAAATTATCATTAAAATCTGCTCTTCTAATCGTCGAAGAAGTATTAAAAGATAATACAGACAATTTTTTCATTATGACAAAATCTTTAAACCTAGACAAATTAGAAAATATATTTGCTGTATTAAGACAAAAAGGCGGTAATAAAACCAACCCCTCTGTAGTTGACCTGAATAATATTTTAGCCAGGTTAATGGCTTTCAAAATTATAAAAAAATAGTTCATTTAGCAAGATTCAATGGATCAGGTAATTACCAGCGTTTCTAACAATGAACCGGTGTTGCTTGTAAATGAGGAAGAAGATAACAGCCTGCTATATGATTTCGATTTTAACGACCAATTGCATGAGAACTACTTTTCGGAAGACTCATTTTGTAACCAGTCAGATATTAGTTTAGAGCTGGTATCAATTAGATATTTTGTTGGATATGTGGCATACAAAATCATTCCAAGGTTAAAATGTGAAAAATGTTGCTAGGAATTAAGGGAAAAAGATGAAGATTTAACTGCTCCTAGTGAACTGTTAATTTTTCGCAAAAACTATCAATCCCTTACAGATTTCGGTAATCTCGTTGCTCCATCGGAAGCCCTTATGAGTGCTAATGTAAAACATGTCATAATTTTTCAACAAAATTTTAAATTAGAGCCTGAGAAATTAGGCATAAAGGCTTTCATGTTAGAATCATGCAAAAATTCTACTCCCGTATGGTTCAGTGGGGAGTGCTGTAACCATAGACTAGAAATTTTAGATTTTATGTTATTAATACTTTTAAGAAAACATTGAATTTGGGCTGTGCAAAAAGGAAGTTCGAAACAAAGAAAATTAAAAATTATTGCTGGCCAATTGATGTTAATATTTTATTTTTTATTTAAAATTGAAACAATTAATTAATTTATATAAAATTTATAATAACCTATATGTTTGTTTTCGTTTTTGTCGCAATGACTAAAAAATTATGATTATAACTATTAACACATATTTATTTATAAATTTAATTTTACAGCAGACATATAAATAATATCACATAATGTACATATGTACGTTTATTTATATTCCCTCATATCCATAATTTTTATGATTTTTTTTTTGTTTTACGTGTAAAAATGTGAAAACTCTACATTCGGTATTTAAGTGATTTAAAAATATGAAGTAGCAAGAAAATTTGAATTTTTTGCTAAGCAACGAAGAACCAAATCATGCACACATACAAGTACAACATATCACACATATTGTCGTTTGTTTTTCTATCTACAAAATCAATGATGTGCTCAACTTCGCGGCATCGCTTTATGCTTTTTTCATTTTCATTTTTATTTTATTTGACTGCCAAAATTGTGAGAAACGAAGCAAGAAAACGAGGAGTCATTCGGCTACAGTTATGGCTTCTGTGCATTGAATTTTCTGTAAAGTTAACAGCGAAATGAGCAAATTTTCTGTAAACTTAACAGCAAACTAGCGGGTTGTACCAGTACCAGTTGTACGAGATGCGCATTCTATATTACTTCATATTCTCTGGTAATATGCATCGAAAATTTCTCTTTCTTTTTTATATTTTGCTTGGTAGCAAGGCTGCGTTGAAGGTATAAACCATTTTTAAATTATCTTGTTTATTTCTAAAAACATTCTAAACTTTAACAAGTAATAAAGGGCTAAGTTCGGGTGGAACCGAACATTTTATACTCTTGCAACTTACTAGAATTAAAGCCAGGAAAACATTTAAAGAGTAAAACGTCAACCAGAGGATCGAAATTTTAGAAATTGTACATTTAGTATACTCTATATATGTAACTCATACTCATTATCCCGACGAATTCGGCATTAGATTTGTTAGGAAAACGAAAATTAGTTTAAGTATTATATGGGAGTTGTATAAGTATCGACCCGATATTATCCATTAACTATTATCATTAAGGTACCTCACATACAATCACCAATCAATGGAGCAAAGTCGGTCTGATTTTCGAAAATCCTGGTAATGATTATGTATAAGGTGGTCAAGTTTTCGCTCAAATATTTCCATTTTCGGAACGAAAATACACTGTCATGATCAAAACACGCTCTCCTAATTTCATTGAGATAAATTAAATATTGGCTGATATATCCAGCATAAAGTCACCCGGAAGTTCGAAAACCTTTAATGTTAGCAGTGGTATGATGACGTCCACCTACGAACTCCAAATTTTTTTTGTACCAACGAATCGGCACACAAGTTTCATAAAGATATCTCAATTTTTACTCATGTTACAGCTTACACGGACGTTCAGACAATCAATCAACCAGATTTCAACCCAGACCCATTTCCCTTTTACCGTGTATGTCCTAGACATTTGAAAAAGTATTTTCCTCGAGGCTAATGTGATATGCAAAAGTGAACTGACTCATAAGTCCGCACCAATTCGGTTTTCAAAAAGGATTAGGAGTAATGCACCCTGTTACAATTTCAACACTTCGCTTCCACTAATTTCGCATCCTGTAATCACTTTACTAGAGCTGTGTCATTCGCGGTAGTGGATGTCAATACGTTAGTAGCTGTTGGAATGTCTGCTGCATATATTATGTACAGGGTTGGGTCTAGCACGCTACCCTGAGGTACACCTGCCTTTATTACTCGGTCTTCTGATATGAAGTGTGCTACATTAACTGTAAATTTCCTGTTTCTTAAAAATGACTCGAAAGTTTTATGCAATTCCTAATTTAAAACGTTTTTGATTTCCCATAAAAGGCCTTCATGCCAGATTTTATTGAACGCCTGAGCTACATCTAAAAAAGTAGCTGAACAGTAATCTCTGTGCTCGAATGCTTTCCTGATTTCGTTCGTAATTCTATTTATTTGCTCTACAGTGCCATGTTTAGCACGAAACGTCGAACGAGTCATTTTTGATAGTAAAACTTTTTTAAATATTTTAGAAATGCAGGGTAAGATAAGATAAGATTAATAAATGAGGAATGCACCGCCACCTTAGGTCTATTGTGTCCTTTCTTAAATCACAAGGACTCACTTAGCCCATAAAGTCCAATAATCAGCAGGGTTCTAGTGAGGCGATGCGATCCCTATTCGGAAACATGGATCCAAGGGCCTTAATCCTGCGTTTACAGACTGCTGTGCAGTCGATTAGCAGGTGTTCTGGTGTTTCAGGCTCCCTGTCGCAGAACCGGCAGTTAGCGCAAGAGAATGGCTTATGTTATATAAATGCCTATTCAGCTTGCAGCGCCCGGTGTAAAATGCGACTAGTAGCCTGAGTTTGTCCCTAGTGAGGTTAAATACAAATTTAAACCTGCTGTGGTTGTACTCCCCAAATTAGCAACTTGGCAAGTCGCATACCATGCATTTGTTGTCAATGCCTTTCTTTGCCTACTGCTTCTTCCTTGCGGAGCAATTCCTTTATGATGTGGGAATCCACTCCAGTGAAGGGCTCAGGTCCTACCATGTTGGTGGAAGCTGCGGAGCGGGCGAGCTCGTCAGCCAGTTCGTTACCGGCAATACCTCTTTGATCGGGCACCCAGATTAGGCGCAACTGGTTACGTTCCACTAGGTTATTCAGCCATTCTCTGCACTCCTGCACCAGTAGCGATTTGATCTCGTAGGAGGAGATCGCTCTTAGTGCCGCTTGACTTTCGCTAAGTATGGTTATCCGCTCATTGCGATAGTTGCGATGCGATTCCCTACAACGTTTTCGAGCCGTCAGTGTACCACTTAATCGTACTATTCCTCAGCAGCAGCTCGCGAGTGGAATCGGTCCACTCATCCCTGCATCCAAGGATAACCTTGAAATTCTTCGTGAAGTTAACCTTTTTGATAACGCTGTACCTCGGGAGGAGGGCTAATGGTATATTGCCACTTATCTCTTTCATCCTCTGGGACGAGATTACCTTACCTTTGCCGCACCTCTCTGCCGTTATTTGCAGAAGTATGGGCTTGGCTACTTGACCGATCACTAAATGAAGCGGTGTGAGTTCAAGCACGACTTCCAGTGCCGCCGTCGGACAAGTGCACATTGCACCTGCCATGCAGACACCAGCTTGTCTTTGTAGCTTCGATAGTTGGAGCCCTACCGAAGTCTGCTAAGCTTTTGAGGCCCAGGTCACTGTAAGTGATTATCGGTCGCACAATCATGATGTACAACCACCTAACGATCCTTGGCTTACAGCCCCAGGATTTTCCCGCCAGGCGATTGCACACTGGCCAAATGAGCTTCAGCGTACTACACCCGCATACAACTCTACATAGAGCCTCAACATCGACAACCCGCATTCATCATTTCACCACACAAATTCCACAACAGTTCCACATATAACATCCACAATGTCACCGTTACAGCAGCTGACCGGCACCCACGCCAAAAAGCTAAAAAAGGAATAACGGGCGGCGAGCCGGCCTCTTTTCCGACGTCACGCTCAAAGAAGTAGCAACGCGCGCTCGACTTTTTTCTCTTTTTCATCCATCTCGATAGTGATATTGTATTAACGAAATCGTATTAAAATTGTGTTTTTCATCCAAAAAAAACCTAAAAGGCCTTTTTAACTGAACTTGTGATTTTTTCTTGTGCCTAATAAAAGCCTTTTTAACTGAACTTGTGATTTTTCTTGTGCCTAATAAATATACACGGTTTATTCCTTCGTTGGAAAGCGAAAAAAGGTAGTTCTTATTGTGCACGGTGTTGAGCTTGTGGGTAAAGTGAATATGGTCCTTCGAGCCCTAGTGAAAAGCACTATGGGAAATTAGCAAAAAGTTAAACAAATAATAAAGTGAGCAAAAAAAAAAAAAAAAGTGAAAGAAACCAAATAAAAGTGAAGTGAAACACATACATAAGTGCACATTACATACATATTAAAAGTGCCGAAAAAGAAAAAAAAAACAAAAACGGAATTAAGTTATTATAGAGTGGAAAAAAAAAACGTTGAGAATCGTGAAAAAATTGTTTCGAGTGCTGCTGCTGAAATTTTCAATAGAATTTTTTGCAAAAGGTGTGGAGGCAAAGTTAGAAAAAATATCAAAAAAGTTTTGGGCTTGTGCTAAATAATATTATGTGTATGAACTCGAATTGTAAAAATAGTTTAAATATCACAAATCAGTTCTCGAAATTAGCAAAGCACATTTTTACGTCTTCAATCGGTTGGTATGTTCGTGTGTTAAAATAAAAGAGCCCCACTCGGAAGCAGGCGCAGCCAAATTATTAAAAAACAAAAAAAAAAAAAAAATACAGTTGTAGAGCATCAGCAGAGGTCAATAATACAAGTTATAAATCGCGAAAGTTGGACTTTTTGTGTTCCGTTTCATTGCTACCTGCCATTTAAGGGGGAAACGCTAGACATACATATATTCCCTTCACAAATCAAGTTCACAGTTACGAGCGATGCTCAAGTGTGCCAGCTTATTCAAAGTATAAACAAACAATCGATTCTCAAAGCATTTTTACTTATAATAAAATGAGTAAACACAGTTGAGTGAAAAATTAAAAAAAAAAAAAAAAAATTATATTATATTTTACATATATATATATATAAATATATCAATATATATAGTGCATATTGTGCTTGAGATTGTGTTCAAGATTACTGCAAATCCAAAAACAAAGTTTGTAGTTCAACATAATTTTCAAAACGTCTGTAAAGGGAGGTTAATATAAATGCAGCTAAACAAAAGGCTACAAAAATACATACATACAAGTGTGAGGTACATGTGAAACAAAAAGTTATTAAAGCTAAAACAAAGTTAAAATAAGTGCAAATCAAAAAGTATAACGGCTATATATATAACACATAACACATAAAAGAAAAACAAAAAACGGAGCGGGCCCGTAAAAACAGAAACAAAACAACAAAATTACCAACCGCGCGGGCGCGAAAACAAAACCAAAGCAACAAAATTACTAACGGCGCGGGCGCGAAAAGTTACACAAAAGAGAACAGGAACAGGAGGGAGGAAATAAGCGTAATTAGTGGGAATCGCCAACGCAGAGCCCTGCACATACATACATAAGTATTCAAAACCCCTGGAGGAAATCTATGTGAGTGGTATCGTTTTCATATAACTATATACTGCTTATTATATGTATGTATGTTGCTATGTATGCATGTTCAAATGCGATTTTATGCGTATATATATGTAGACAAAATCGGTAATTTACTGCTGCAAATACGGTAATTTACGGGAAAACAGAAAATTCCGCTATCACGAAAAAAAAAAATACAGTTTAGTTAATACATACATATATGTACATATGCACAAAGAAAATATATATATATATATACCAAAAAAGGGATATATACACATGTATACATATATACATATTTGAGAACATACATATCGGCCTGGGGCAAATTTTAATAAATAATACACATGTACATATTTACATTGCTTAAGTACATGCATACTTACCCGCATAAACTTTCACACATTTCCTTTTGAAATATGCGTTTCCAACTATATAGATTTTGATGCGATAACATTCATAAACGTATTTTAACTACATACTTATGTATAACATCATATACATATATACAAGTATAATTACATAATAATTATATGAATATGCATTACAACAATTATGCTGAAATTATAAAGAAGTGAAGTACATAAGAAAACGGAAAAAATTTCATACTTACTTTCTCTCTACCTCCGTACCGCGAAAATTAAGAAATACGCATACATATATACATATATACAAAAATACAACATAAAACCCATTTATGCCGGTATACCCTGCGTACATAGGGTACACTAATTCGGGGAATATTCCAATAATAAATATACATAATAATTCTCTTTGACCGTTGGCAAATTGAAATTACGAATTACGAATTACAACAATAATTCTACTAGCTTCACAGTCCATATCGGCATCTGTCTTGTAATACCTCTTGCAAAGGGCAAGCAGGATTGCTCACAAAAAATTAAAGCACAAACAACGTGTGGTTATATACCGAGTAGGGCATTAACTTCTTCAGCGAGCACTTAATAGCTCAAGAACAAATACAAAAAAGTCCAAGTATTAGGGTGCGCCTACATACAACATAAGGACATTAACAAAACATTTTTACATATACATATTTCTAAATATTATTAACAAAGGTGCTGTTAATAAGCAAAGCACAACATTTCAAATCAAAAAAAAAAACTCTTATTTACGTAAAAGAGTTTCGGTCTCAATTTTTAATTACAAGAATAATTATTATCAGTAAACACTGAGAATAATTGTTTCGAAAAATTATATTTTCTAAATGAACTCAGATTCAAAAGAATCAAAAAATTCCAAGTATTTACAAATACCAAAAATGATTGCAGACAAAAAAAGCCCAGTAAAGAGGGGTAAAGATATTTCTTATACAAAATTCATTGCTGAGAGTGACAGTTTGATACGATACTGCACTCGATTTTCATCTTCGCCGATTCAAGACAATTCGGAATCGGTATTAGAAATCAAAAAAGATGAATTTAGACAATTTTTGGACGCGTCTCCAAGCTGCATATGACGCAATCGTAGAATCGGTATGATTCAGATCTACCAGAAAATTTCAAATCATCGGCTTACGCCAAATATGAAAATTGCTTAGACTAATTTGAAGAAACGAAAGCAACGATTAATGATCAATTGAAACTAATAAAAGCAATTGCACCTACTCCACATCCGAAAGTAGAGCTGCCACAAGTACAAAGTCAAGAGGCAAGTTCAGGCATCCACCTCAAGGTGACCGTATGTGACACAGAAATTTTTCATGGGGGTTATGGACAATGGCCGTCCTTCCGGGACATGTTCTCAGCCGTTTACATAAACCACCCAAAATTATCTAATGCACAAAAGTTGTATCACCTCCGATACAAAACAAAATGTCAAGCTGGCGTCATAGTAAAACAGTTCGCATTAAATGACGACAATTTCAATATGGCTTGGGAACCTTTGAAATACAGATACGAAAATGAACGAATATTGATCAATAAGCAAAAAACAATTTTAATGAACTTGCCAAAAATTAAAAGGAAAACCAGTGAAGAATTTATCAAACTTCAATCTACTGTTTCCAACGGCTTGTCGATTTTATCGACCCAAAACATTCCCACCGACAACTGGAACCCTATATTGGTAAATATATGCACAGCAGCATTACCAGAAAAGTCTTTTTTATTGTGGGAGCAATCGCTCTCATCTCGTAAAAAATGCCCAACATGGCAACAAATGAAAGATTTTCTCACAACCCAGTACGAAATCGCCGAAAGGGTAGACAAAAAAATAACCAAACCAAAGATAGAATATCAATAGAAGCTTCCACAGGCCCCAGGCCAGTAGCAACAACAATTCAAATAGAAGCTTCTTTAAAAATCAAACGTTCTCATCCGAACAATACAAACAAACGTCATGCGAACTATGCAAAGGGGGGCATAAACTTAAATCTTGCGAGAAATTTAAAAAATTAAATATCATTGACCGAAACAATTTTGTAAAGTCTAACAGACTGTGCGTAAACTGCTTATCACATGCTCACATGCTTAAAGATTGTGAAAGCAAATTTAATTGCGTTTATTGTCACAAACGACACCATTCGATGCTTCACGTAAATAATTTTTCCAGCTCACCCCCAAACAGCGCCAATATCAAAAGAGCCACGGGTTTAGTTACAACAACGAATCCCGAAGTGCCAAATCTACAAAATTGCCATGAAGCACCATGCTGCTCAAAGGCATTGAAAATACAAACGCTACACAGCGAAAATCAAAGTAGGGTACTACTACCTACAGCAGTCGTCTCCATCGAACATCGAGGAGAACGGTTTAAGCTCAGAGCCCTAATAGACCAAGGATCACAACGATCTTTCATAGCGTCTAGGGCACAAAATAGGCTAAATCTGCCAATAAAACAAGCCAACTTTGAAATAACGGGAATGGGCGAAAGAGTAGTTCAAAACTCTAATAAAATCTGCCCCATTACCCTATTTTCCCCCCAAGCGGATATAAGAATTCAAGCAGAAGCTATAGTCTTACCGCAATTAATCAACATGCTACCAAGCTATCATATAAATAGCAAGCATTTGCAAATTTGAAAAGGAAAGCATCACAAAAACTTTGGGTATACAATGGAATGCGATATCTGACCAGTTTTCATACACTACTGAGTCAATATCAGCACTATCCGCCATAACAAAGAGGCAAATTTTATCCTCGGTGGCAAAACTTTTCGACCCCGCAGGATGGCTTTCGCCAATTATGATACAAGCGAAAATTCTGATACAAGAATTATGGCTAGACGGAACAGACTGGGACGAACAAGTGAAACCACTTCGTTTAGAAAAGTGGTCCCAGTTCGCATGAAATCTTAGTGATATCTCACAGATCCAAATCCCACGTTGAGTAAAGTATGCCCCAGAGCACGAAGTCGAACTACATGGCTTCTGTGACGCCTCTGAAAAGGCATATTGTGCCACCATTTATGTGCGCACACAATCAGACACAAGCAAACCACCAGTCACCTACTAGTAGC
>NW_024395824.1:3556260-3562138 GCF_016617805.1 Bactrocera tryoni
CACACTAACGCAAAGTGTGGAAATAAGCAAAAAAGCATTGTTGTAATAGTTGCAAATATAGAAAATGCTAACAATCAATTTGGGCTAGATGTAAAGGGTTTGTCCGGAAATTAATAGGGCTGATTTTCTTCTGCCGCGACTGTACTTCAGAGCACCGACTTGATTCGGTAGAGGGCATTCTCATCTAACGAATGAACGGCTGGTCAGTTGTCTCCGAGCACCTGGAAAGCCAGGACAAAAATTTTTGCGCGACGTGTTTCTGTGAGTGGTGCATGCCGAAAATGCAGCATTCGTCAGAGCAGAGGTACGAGAGGCGAGTGAAAGCGTGCCAAGATAATTTTAACATGTCTGAAAGTGACACCCAATTTTTGAATAACGTAATCACAGGAGACGAGTCATGGATTTTTAAATACGATGCCGAGACAAAGAAGCAATCTTCCGTGTGGCACACGCCGGCGTCTCCTCTCCAAAACACGGAAGAATGAGCAAATCCAAAGTGAAAACGATAGTCTTTGTCTTTCTTGACATCAAAGGCATCGTACACTATTAATTTGTTCCTCTTGGACAAACTGTCAACGCCAAGTTTTACGTGAAAGTCCTCAAGAGACTCAAACCAAGGGTTAATCGGGTCCGACAAGACATCGCAGCATCGCCGATTGGAAGTTGCACCACGACAACGCCCCAGCTCACACCGCCTTTCTTGTGAACTGCTACCTAACCAAGACCGGAATCCCTATGCTACCGCAACTGCCATACAGCCCTGATCATTTGAAATATGAATATTTACAGATGGAGTTGGATGAAGATTCCAAAAAAGTAATGGTAGTCAATACACCTTTACGATTGTTCCAGTACCAACGACTTCCCTATGGTATTGCCAACGCACCCGCAATTTTCCTGCGATATCTGGAACAACTCCTCAATGATGTAGAAGGATGTGGTAATTATTTGGATGACATTATTTTAACCGCACCATCATTGCAAAAACATGTAAAACGAGTAGAACAAGTAATGAAAATACTAGACGGAGCTACATAAGTGCAAAAAGGAAACATTTTACTTTTTGGAGGAAGAATGTGAGTACTTGTGTAAAAGAGTAAGCGCTAAGGTCTAATAGTCTTCCAGACTATTAAGGCATTCAAGCACTTAAGTTACTGAAACTATTTTTGAATATAACGCAACTAGAAACTTTTATAGGTAAAGTTAATTTCTATTGCAATTTAATTCTGAATTTTTCCTAACTAGCCGCTCCACTAAATAAGCTACGCCGCAGCAACAAGCTTTTGGAGCTCTTAAATTACATATAATTAATGCTACGCAGTTAGCACATTTCAATTAACAATTAGCAATTACATAAGCATAAACTTAAACATAGTCAAATTCAAAAAGACGGTTTGGCAATAGTGTTTGGAGCTAAGAGGTGCCACAAATACTTATATGGGAGAAAGTTTTTGCTAATCACAGACCATAAACCTCTCATAAATATTTTTAATCCAAGCAAGCATCTACCACAAATGACTCCGCATCGTATTCAGCATTGGGCCATCATACTTATGGCATATCAATTCGATATCAAGTATCGAAATACAAGTACACACATACACATACAATGTTACAGACAGACAATTACCAGTATGTACTAATATTATACATCAGCACACAGAACGGGACGAAAAGTTGAACACTTAGTTAAATCAGCTTGGGCTACACAACTATCGCCAGGTAATAATGAAATTAGACCATACTTTCATCGGATATTAGCTCTAACTCTTCATGAAGATCTTTTCCGCTTACATGCAAACGTAAAACGTATTACTTCAAAAACATTACAACAAAACATTCTAGGACTCTTACATGATGGATATTTGGGAACAGCACCAGGTATTGACCTGTTTTGTCGTTTGATAAGAAAAACACAATTTTATGTTTCAAAATACACTTTATTACTCCGTATAATTTCCCTGTACATTAATACACTTGCTGCAACGATCCTCCAATCCGTGGATCTTCAACAGCCTCTTCATTTGATGAAAAATATAAAAAACCCAAGCCTCGACGGCGATGGCAGCAAACTAGGTCCTCTGCTCTCAAAACTGAGCGTAATAAATGTACAGCGAAACTAAGAACACAAATTATACAGTTTAAAAATTGTTCCTTCAAAACGTATCTGGCTAAACTTACAGCTGATAAATCCACCGACTATTCATTCTGGAAAGCTGCAAGAAATTTGAATAAACAAATAAAATATGTAGCACCATTAAAACTAAACGAAACTGCATGGGCCAAAACAAATGAACAGAACACATCAGCATTTCTCTTCTTACTATTAAATAAATAAAAAATATTATCGGGAACACAAGGCTCAAAAAACCACCTGGGTACGATTTAATAACTGGAGAAATATTAGGTTGTCAAAAAAGTCTTGCGGTATTTTCGCTAGTTGGCGCTGAAAGCGCGTAGTTCTAGTTTTATTCGTCGCATCGGGTCTTGCTAAACCTTTTTGGAAAGCTCATATCACGCGCTAACACGTGTTTGATTGATTGTCGTTTCTTTTAAGTCGTTCGAGTTATAGCGTCGCAAACATGGAGCAAAATAAAGAGAAAATATGGTATATTTTACAGTACTACTACGATAAAGGCAAAAATGCATCTCAAGCCGCCAATAAAATTTGTGCAGTTTATGGACCCGATAGTTTCCATTTCCACCGCACAACGATGGTTTCAACGTTTTCGTTCTGGTGTAGAGGTGGTCGAAGATGCGCCACGCTCCGGAAGGCCTGTCGTCGAAAATTGCGATAAAATCGCTGAATTGGTCGAAAGAGACCGGCATAGTAGCAGCCGTAGCATCGGTCAATAGCTGGGCATGAGTCATCAAAAATTCATTTCAATTTCAATAATAAAAAAAAATCAATAAATATACCGCAAGACTTTTTTGACAACCCATTATTATGCCATTTACTAAGAATTGTATAAAAAAACGTGTAAACATTATAAACAGTGTGTTACGTTTAAGATACGTTCCATCACTTTGGAAAGTATTTGAAGTCATAATGATACCTATGCCGGGTAAACCAGTACACGATATTACATCATATACGCCAATATCGCTGCTGCCAGCTTTATCTAAAATATTTGAGAACGTACTCTTAAATGGGCTCAAGCCAATAATCGATCGTAAACCCCTCATACCAACACATCAATTTAGCTTTCGTGACCACCATTCAACAATTGACCAGGTACACCGAATAGTTAATTTCGTTGTAAATACAATCGATAAAAAGAACGTTTGTACGGCGGACTTCTTGGACGTGTCTCAAGCTTTTGAGAAAGTTTGGCATTCGGGTCTGCTGCTCAAACTGAAATACATCCTACCCAAACAATTTTGCGAAATAATTGCTTCGAAATTAAAAGATAGATACTTCCGATTTACACAAGAGGATTCATACTCAAACTTGCAACCGATAGAAGCGGGTGTTCCCCAGGGAAGCGTATTGTTGCCAATGCTTTATTTGCTTTTTATCAGTGACCTCCCATCTGACTCCAGTTATATAACAGCAACATTTGCGTAAGACACATTTTTGAAATCAGCTGGAGAGACAACTTCAGTATCTACTAGGTAAACTCGATTCCGATTCTACTCGTGAATCGAGTTTTCTCGTAATATAATCGATTTTTTGGAATCGATCTTCAGTAGTCGAAGTCGATTTAGAATCGATTCTTGACATTCGACTTTACTATTAATTAAGTGACTAGTTTCAAGTTATACATACTACATACGAGCACAAGAAAGCTCGCGATTTATAATTCTTGACGATAAATTTATTAAAATGGCGCATAGCGCTGTATGGATTTACTTTAAAAAAAGAAACAACGGGTCGAATGTCCAGTGTCTGGAAAGCAATTAAAATATAATAATAGTATGTCTATCTTTATCAAATATTTTAAATTTATTTAAAAACTTATTTTATTAAACTTGTTTAAACAACTTGAATTATTTAGAAAAAATTGTATATGAAATGTAATGTTCTTGGTACAGTATTTATAGACAAAAAAATATAATTGTTTTTAACTATGTATTTTTGTGTTTTATTTAATCGATTTGAATTAATCATTCAATTTATGCCTTGTGATTTAATAAATCAATTTTTGTCCTTTTAATTAAAATCGAAAGAATCGATTCTTGGGCTCGATTAATCGATTCTTAGAATCGAAAAATATAAAAAAATAATCGGAATCGAGGATCAATTCTGTAAACAATCTTTCCATCATTAGTATCTACTCGACAAGTGCAGACAGCAGTCAATGCAATTCATACAGATCGAACACACATGTCTCTCGTGTATGGCCACTTTATGTGAGTATCAAAGTGGCGCAACAAATTAAACGACACCAAATCAATTCACGTCGACTTTACCTTGAAAAAATCAACCCGATTTATATTAATAATACACATCATAACAGTACTAAGTACCTAGACTTAGGTGCTAAGCTACGCTGGAAAGAGCATGCCAAAAAAATTTGCTAAACTTTACCAGATAGTTGGCAGGAAATCCACTCTATCAACTTAAAACAAGCCTGATTTTTCCACGAAATTCGCATTTTTTTATATATCTCGTGAATGATAAAGGTTATAGAAAAAATGTACATGACAAACTTGTAGGAAATTTTATTTGCTACAAAAAAGATCCGAACGGAAAATCGCTATCATTAACACTTCTCGAGATATTCGGCTTTTTAAGGAAGACTGTATGGAATTTTCATAGATGGTATGTGATAAAAAGGCTGTGAGTCGAGGCACAGCAAGGTTAACTAGGCGACCAAATCAATACACCTCCAACGATTTCTTTGGAGAATACCAAGCTGTTGAGTAATAAAAACGAAAAGTGTTGCAAAAACAAGAAAATACTTTAACTTCGGCCGCACCGAAGCTAATTTACCCCTCACAGGTGTATTCTTTTTAGTAACTATGTGTTCAGTTTATATGGAAGCTATATGCTATAGTAATCCGATCTGAACAATTTTTTCGGAGATTACCTTAAGTAGTAATCCACGTAAAATTTCAAGAAGATACCACGTCAAAACGAAAGTTTTCCATACATGCCCTTGATTCCGATCGTTCGGTTTATACGGCAGTTATATGCTATAGCTAACCGATCTGAACAATTTCTTCCGATATTATATTATTTCTATGAATAACAACTTATACCAAATTTCGTGAAGATATGTCTTTAAATGAGGAAGTTTCCCATGCAAGCATCGAATCCGATCATTCAGTTTGTATGGCAGCTATATGCTATAGCTATCCGATCTGAACAATTTCTTCGGACGTTACATTGCTGCCTTAGAAAATAATCTGTGCCAACTTTTGTGAAGATACATTGTCAAATGTGAAAGTTTTCCATACAGTAACTTGATTCCGATCGCTCAGCTTGTATGGCAGCTATATGCTATAGTAATCCGATCTGAACAATTTCTTCGTATATTACATAATTATCTTAGAAAATCACCTGTGCCAACTTTTGTGAAGATACCACGTAAAATGCGGAAGTTTTCCGTCCCTTGATTCCGATCGTTCGGTTTGTATTGCAGCTCTATGCTATAGTGAGCCGATCTGAACAATTTCTTCGTATATTACATTATGCATAAATGAGCATCCGCCCCCGGACATCCACACATACACCACACTATCACACCACATCAACTCAACCTCACAACACTGACACGCACCTTCCCCATACTCACTTCACAAATCATCAGGGCTTACAACCCACATTCCACTACACACCAATCAACCACATCACACCATCTGATCCCAAACAGCAAAGGAACTATAAGGATATAAGCAATTCACTTCGCTTTCGATCTTAGCAGCGACCTGC